>NC_137066.1:3546444-3561444 GCF_032717465.1 Coenobita brevimanus
GACTGGTGTACTGGTATTAACGGGATTATTTTTACGACATGTTGGCGGATCTTTTGGTACATCAGAAAAACCTGATTTAATGAAATTCAAATCTTGAAACTGTTCCCTGCCCCAGTGGGGATTTGAACCTGGGTCTGTTAGGACTGCAGGCCACCTCTCTACCGACTCAGCCCTCACCACCCAGGTCCCGATGAATGCTGTGGCGATGGTTTGCCCCTATCGCATCCCACCTCCTCTGCCAGCAGAGGCAGACAGCATCCATAGTGGCTGCAAATAGATCCTCGTATGGGACACGGTAATGGGGAGAGGCAGCAGCTCTCACGAGGGTCAGCATGCTCACTGCCAACAACTCCCACATGAGCAGGGACCCAACACAACTGTACAGATCATCCACGCTTGTGCAATATGAGCCACTCCAAGACAGGCAGGACTAGGGATGTGAGGGGAAGCCACAAGACAAAGCTTGCAAGGCACTGACTGGCTCACTAAAAATAGTAAAAGGGCCAGATGGAAACTAAAGATCAATTCATCTGCAACTAAAGTAGCAGTAAGTTGTGCGGTAAAACAGATGCGGAAGAAAGGAGACCCCCCACCATGGCTAAAATAATTGAAAATGACACCAAAGCCTGTCCTCACACAGGATTTGGATCCATCAATATATATAGGGATTGAGTTGCTGTGAGCAGAGGTATGTTCTAAAAATCCAATAAAACACCTTTGTCAATGAGGTATGAGTGAGACCATTTTAATCAGAAAGCATTGAAATGTTGCCCTGCACCCTGAGGATGCCTAGAGTATATTGCTGGCTATCCACCTACCAAGTTTCATGCCTTTTCGACAAACTGTCTGGCCTGTGGCCCTGTTTTAAAGATTTTCGACATGTTGCACTTGGCGCGTGTCACGTGCCAGGTGCGCCGCCTAGGTGTGATGAAACCTGTCAAAAATAAATCTTAAAGAATTGGGCTATCATATGGTCCAAACCACACAGTGATCTGCCCTGTGGTTGCTGAGATACAAGCTTCTCAAAAGTGTTACAGCTGGGTCAGGCTGCTCATGTGTGAGAAAATGCCACTACTTGATGAGACTCGCTAGGGCTTCAGCCTCGTTGATAATAAAACAGAGCTGCCTGTGAGGAAAGAGAGACTTTCCTCCCAGGGAAGTAAACACATGGTCATACCTCTGAGAGAAGCCAGGGAGCCACTCAGGGAATGTACTGGGCAAACAGGGGAGGACTGAACACCCAACTCCTCCAAGGCAGCCCTCACTCTGTACCTAACTGTGTGTGGATAGCGAGGGTGGGTGTTATAAAAGGGGAGAAGAGTGACCACGGAGAAAGCATTACAACACAATGAGGCAGGGAGATGGCGAAGGCAGTGCCAACACTGCACCGTTAAAGATTGTCAGTGGAGATCCAGCGGTGGCTCGTTCGCATCAACCAATAAACTACAGTAAGAATCGGGAAGACTGGAAAACCCCAGTTGACAGACGGATCCCAGCATGATGGATCGAATTTAGTGGTCACAACCATACCTCTGTAGCGTGAGAGTACACTTCACACCCAAAGTCCAATGTGCTCCTTACTAAGGCACTCTAAAGGTGGAGCAGGGTAGTTCTGTTGGTGCCCCAAGACAAGTGAGACAGAGTCCACAGGAAAGAGAGGGCTCAGAGGCATGATAGTCGTAATGAACGGATATGAGGAATCCATGTCAATTTCCTGTCAAAAACAAGTCCAAGAAACCTTGTCTTGCCCACACATCGCACCATGAGGCCATACAACTGGAGGTCAGGGTCAGGGTGAACACTCTCAGGTGGCAGAAATGCAAGGCCTCTCTTTCTGTTGGAGAGAAACGGAAGCCGTGCTTAGTGGCCCAATGAGACTCTGTCCAGGGCAAGCTGCATGAGACATTCAGCCATGGACATTCAGGAAGCAGCATGCCATTGAGCCAAATCATCGACATACAGTGAGGCAGACACCCCCTCTGGAACAGAGGACACAATACCGTCCAGTGCTTTGGCAAAAAGGGTTATGCTGAGGACACTTCCTTGACACACCCCTTCCTCGTGAGGGTACAAAGGAGACAGGGTGACACCAGCCCGAACACTGAATGCAGAAAATTCAATATAAACAGGGGCAGCCTGCCACACAAAGCAAAAGAATGGAGTTGTTAGAAGATACCAAACATCCATGTAGTATCATATGCCTTTTCTACGTCAAAGAATTCACATACCAGACACTGCTTCCTAGCAAAACCATCACATGCTGCAGTCTCAAGATAGATAAGTGCATCCATTTGTTGAGCAATATTTTCGAAAACCTGACTGACACTGAGAAATATTCATTCCTTTTGAGGCAATACAGTAGATGGGTATCGACCATTAGTTTCGAATAATTTACACAAACAAGATGTTAGGTCAATTGGCCGATACTCTGAGGGACTGTAACTTGCCTTCCCTTGCTTCTGGAATGGCAGGACAATAGGGTCATGCTAAGAGGTGGGAAGAGAAGAGTCCCTCCAGATTCGATTAAAGAGGCTGAGGAGAAAAGACAGTGCATCATCATCCAGGTGCTGAAGCATCATGTAGGGAATATCATCTGGACCTGATGAAGCATCATGACAGAGGGAAAGGGCATATTGAAGTTTATGATAAGAGAAATGGAGGTTGTAAGACTCCCCATTCCCTGAATGAGAGTCAAGCACTTCAGCCTCCTTCACCTCCCGATGTCTTGCAAAAATTGGAAAGCTGGCATTTCTATGGTAGACTGTTGCAAAGACAGACACCAAAGTATCAGCTACACCTGCAGAGTCACCAACAGGATCACAATTAGCCATCAGCATTGGGGACCTGCCTTGAGGGAATTTACCTGAAATCTTTTGTACTCTCTTCCACACTTGAGACACTGGTGCCATAGAGCCTATAGATGACACATAAGCCATCCAAGAGTCTTGCTTAGCTTGTCTAAGCACTCAACGAGACTTAGACCATGCCCTCCTGAATTTGACAGGATTATATTCTGTTCTGCATGTATGATAATGTGAGAAAGCTGGCACAGGAGGAGTGGCAAAATCGACAAAAAGTTACTTGAAGACACACACATACACAAAGGAAATGAAATCATGAGAGTCTGCAGCTTTTCCCCATTACCGTGTGGCACTCGACAATTCCGTTGCAGTATACTGGCCGAGAATACCATGGTACCCACAGCAGAGGAAAAATCAGGATAAGGGGTGAGACAGCCCTGCCCCCAGCAAGCGACCAGATTTAGGTTGATGCTTAGAAAGGCCCTCAGTATATGACCGCCTGGCACCGCTACCTGTACAGTGTGTCGACCAGCTGAAGGAAACCTGGAGGAAGAAGAAGAAGTAGAAGGACAGACAATGGTCTTCTGTGATGTAGTAAGTAATGGCTTGGTGGAGGACTGCATGCTGTCTTAGCGAAGAAAGCAGGCAGTGCCATCATGAGGAGGAGTATGATCAGTAACGCACCTCACAATACTAGGAACCTGAGAGGACAAGGTCTCATGCAGCTGAGGAGGCACATCAACAACTCGGGCATCATCACGGTCTGGTTGGGGGCCGGACCATCAGTGAAACACCACCCCCGGCCTGCACTCGCCCAGACCCCTGAGAATCCTGTGCAGAATGAATACTGGTCTCCACAGCAGAAATATTTGGTGGCAGGACCTAAGTCTCTGAGCATTCTGAGGAGCCATGGCGACGCTTGCCATGCACAGGAGGGACCTCGGTTTTTTTTTGGACGTATCAGGACAGGGAGATGCATTAACATGGACGTCTGCCACCATCATGGAAGGGAGCAAACCCTCAGCCACCGAAGTGAGAGCAGAAACAGTTGGGGTTGTGGGTGGGCGAACACCACTCTCACATGCATTACCAATTGTGGAGACACCATCTGGCGAATCACCAGATGAGGAAGTGGTCACTGTAGTCGGTAGAGGCAACTTCTGGGATACAGAACGATGTACGGGTGTTCCAGAAAGGACAGAAGCATGTCTGGGCTCTCCTTTTTGCTTTGGGAACAAAACCCTCTCACGTGTATGAATGGACAAAATCTCCTTTTTGAGGCAGTATCGTGGACAGGTTTTAGAAGATACAGCATGAGGACCCCCACAATGATAGCATTTAAGTGGTCCTGGACACTTGCTGGTATGACTTGGTCCACCACAGGAGACACAGACACCATGAAGGCCAACCTGTGCACAGTGGCAAAATCAGCTAACATGACCATACCCCTGACAGTGGTAACATCACTTTGGGGTCGGTATGTATGGCTTCACAGGAAGTGACAGCCAAGCCAGTTTAACAAATGGAGGCAATGTTATCTGGTCAAATGTCAGGAACAAGGTCGGTGTCGGGGTCAAGATACCTTCTATTTTCTTGTGCAGGTGCTCAAAAGTTACCACACCAGAAGATTGCAGTTCCTCCAACAACAATGCCTTTGAGTATTGAAGGGGGTCACAGGAAAAGACGACATCCTAACATCAATTAAAAGTATTGTGAGGAACACAGGTAACATCAGCACCAGAAACGGAAGTCAGATACAATAACTGTGAGCTCTCTTATGGGGAAGACTCCTCAGCAAGGAGGTTTCCATCCCCCTGGGAACAGATTTTAGGTTCCCAACTACAAGCTGAAACAATGGCACAGTGCAATTCAAAATTGTTAATATCTAGTACTGACCCATCCACAGCGGATTTCAGTACCAGATACGTACTTGGTGTATGATGCTGGCACTGTCTTGTCTGGACCCAACCCCAGAGCCACACCAACCTGACGGGAATGCCTTTCAGACCCAGCAGAATGCTGGGGCAGAGGATACTCCCCAGGGGCCTGGAAAGGCTCCAGAGTGGCAATCAGGGAAGAAGAGTCCGAAGAATGGTCAGGGCCAGATGCAGTGTCGTCAACAGATTTAACATTATTTGTAGCCATTAGAATATACTAACTAAAGAATTTCATTCCCCCACCCCTCCACCCACTACGTTGCCCAACAATGTCATATGCCAGGGATAACACCACTGGCGACCCCAGAGGTAGTGAGAGTATATGCAGGTAACCACTCGGGGACCCGAGCAAGGATGACTCCACGACAATAAGAGCCACCAGACCCCCAGTGCCCAGTTGATCCTGGCCAGTGCATGGGCAGCTCGTTGACCTGGCCGGGCTGAACGAGGTCGCCCATCTGGCCAAAATAGGAGACCGGAGAGGTGTGTTGCTAGCTGCAGGATGCATTGTGCTGCAGCATTCAACCTCCAGGACTCCCTCTCCCAACATGTGAGATGCCACAAATGGCCAACACATGGGGATATCAAAACCCCACCCAAGATGGGAAATGGGCAGGGACAAGCAACATCACCAGAAGGCCTCCTCTACCAGTGATGCAGGGGGTGCTTGGTTCATGAGGCTGACAAATGCTGAACCCTACAAAGGTAGGCACGCTTTCAGTGTAGGTGGCACTGCCAGCCACGTTTCAAACCCCGTCACCCGGTCAAGGTGACCCCCCCCCCTCAGCAGGGGTCTCGATCGGGAGCTGTCACCTCCCACTTCGTCTATATCTCAAGACGATGTACAGACATCATAGAAAGGGTCATGAGTGGTGAGTTCCTGTCTATGTTCCTGGATGTTCAGGACTCTGTTGATAGGCCCCATAAGTTACTTATCTACCTCATCACCTGCCATCCTGTTGGTGTTGACCCTTCCTTGGTCAAAGGTCTCCCTGGTATCTACTCTGCTCATCGTTTCCATCAAAATGGGACGTCCATCGACTGGCTTGTTGTTATCTGGAGTCTCCCTGACCCTCATCTGCTAGCTGTAATCTTCAGTTTCCTCCCCATCCTGTAAGCTATGTAGAATGAAGGCCAAACAACTGTGGTGCTGGAGAATTGGACATACATCATGCTATTGCTCTGCCTCAGAAAAGTGTACATGATGTGCTGCCAACCATGTCTCCCGGCCTTGCCCATATCGCATCCCTTCACCACTCACCACTGCTGCTACCACTTCTACTTCAGAACTGCTACCCTCACCTGTACCAGACACCTCACAGTGATGTCCTCATTGCTATAAGCCAGGAGTCAGTGTGTGGTATGGTTGTACCAAACGCTCAGGCCCTGCCGTGACTCCTAGAACAATGCTACCAACCTTGCCACCACCACCACCACCACTGCCGCTGCCACTGGATGCTGCCACCTCACCTGCCTCTTCTTCCACTCCCAATTCTGCACAAGTACTTACCCTCTATGATGCAACAGCCTCTATGACGTCTTGGTGAACAACACTTACAGCACACTTTGATGCCACTGAGGCACGCATCGATGGCCTGGTCAGTCAGCACACCAGCACCGAAAGCACATTCTCTGCTCTTGTTGAGTCTCATCAGGTTATCATCACTATTGTCACCACCCTCACAGAGAAGGTGGATGCTATTGCCCCTCACCTTGAGAGGATCAGTGATCTGTTGACAAAAGGACTCCTCACATACTACACTATAGGGCAGTGCTCATGCTACCTTCTCATCCCCGCCTGACTCCCGGCAACCTAAACATAAAAATCATCAACTGAATGTCACTTCATGTTACCTCTTGAAACGCCTGTGGAGTCAGAAGTCATTTGAAACTTGCCTGTGGAGTCGGAAGTCATTCGAAACCTGCTGCTCTCAAGAACAGTGTATAGCGCCATCACCGGCATGTAACATTCAAGAACCTTTTGTTGGCAGTCCTCTATCTGGGGAAGAGGCTCCCTCACTTTCTGGCTACATTTCATGCTTGTCTCGTCAGGAATGGTCTCATGAGTTACATTAATTCCTCCATACCACAACAGCTTCTCTGCTGCTCTGTATATGGTGCTGTGACTTCAGCTTCTTGAGGTCACAGAGGGTGATGGTAGGATCCACTTACATTACGTCTATTCTGCCACTGGAGGAATTAATCTTCCTGGCCTCCCTACTCCTACAATTCATGGCACGATCTACATGGGTGACTTTAATGCACGACATCCTGCCGTAAGTGACCTCTCTCCTACGCCAAATCGAAGTGGACTTCCTTTCATACTGAATCCTGGCAGAAGTTTACATAGCATCAACCATCAGACGAGTGTTGGATCCATGTGGCATCCAATAAACAAGGTTATCAGGAAAAAGCCCTGCAGTGCTCTCTATCACAGTCTAGCTGAGTACGCACAAAATTTTATCAATACATGGTCTGAACAATCACAAGCACACAATCTTCCTGCATATATTCAAGATGTTCTCTCCTCCCACCAAATGTCCGCATTCTCCATCTGATGGCAACATTACTGAAGGTGATGAAGATGATGACATGCTGATAACTAAGGACGAATTGAGACGTGCCCTCCTTAGGAATAAGGCAACAGACCCCGGGGATGATGGCATCACTTAACCTGTTCTTTGCTTAGCCTACTCCTGAAAGTCCCTGGTAATGTCCTGCTACAGCTCTACAACCTTTGCTTCTGTAAGGGATACGCGCCTAATGCCTGGACCTCCAGCATGATTACGTCCCTTCAGAAACCTGGTACTGATAAATTCAGAACTATTTCTTTCACTTTCTGCTTCAGCAAGGTGCTCGAACGCATCGTCCTTACCCATCGCATGTTTCGGCTGGAGGACAAACTCTCATCCAGACTGTATGGTTTTCTGCCAAACAAGTACACACCACTGTCTAATGGAACCCTACAATATACGCACCTCTGCCCAACCAGTATTGTAGCATTCATTGCTCTTAAAAGTGCCTTTGATGTTGCAAACAGAGATATCATCCTCAATCAGCTGGTGCAATTTGGCATCCATGGAATCCCCTTGAGATAGAAATGGGGTTACCTTCATAACAGAACCTCGTGCGTCCTTTTTAAGGGCGCGTGTAGCTCCTCCAAGGCCCTTGAACTCAGCACTCCGCAAGGTGGTGTTCTAAGCCTGTTTTTTTTGTTTTTTTAAATATCCTTATGCACTGGTTAAACACTCTTCTTCCCAACATTCCCAGAACCACTGTTACATCTTATGCTGATGACATCTGGATTCACTCCAGCTCTCCAGATCTTCAGTGCTTCCTTAGGTCATTTGATCAGTAGTCTTCCACATGTGACCATCTTCTCCCTGAAGAAAAGTAGAATCATCTCTCCCTACAACCCAGGAACGCTTTCAGAATTCACTGTAGGAAACAGTATCATCCCCCTGTGCAGGCAGT
Organism: Coenobita brevimanus; assembly: GCF_032717465.1. Classification (NCBI taxonomy): domain Eukaryota; kingdom Metazoa; phylum Arthropoda; class Malacostraca; order Decapoda; family Coenobitidae; genus Coenobita; species Coenobita brevimanus. The sequence goes on from NC_137066.1 coordinate 3,554,657, forward strand.
ACCTCTGCCTGGATGCACCTGTATCCCAACCATACCTGTAAGACAACATGTTCATCCCATCGTCCAAGACCTCCTAGATTGGCTGCAGCAACGCTTAATTTCCTTCAAGTGGCTCACCAACAATGTTGCCAGAATCTCTGTCCCTGTGCCTAGAACTATCTACATTGTATTCATTCTGTCAGTTATCGATTACCTCTCCCCTGCTGTCTGCCAGCTCCTGAAGACTTCCTTAGAGCCCATTGAAAAATTTCAGAACAAAGTACTGAGGTACATCCTAGGCTGTCCTGTTTCCACCTGAATAGTAAAAATGCAAACAGAACTCAATCTTTCCCCCCTTGTTCAGAGAATATACGCCATTGTCTCTTACTTCACCGCCAAATGCCTTCACTCCCCCTATCTTGCCCCTCATTATTTCATCAGAACTTCACTTGCCCCTCATTATTTCATCAGAACTTCACTTGACCCTGTTGCACTTTGACCTCCACTTCGGCCTGGCATCAGCACCCCCATTAACCCGCCCCGTCCCGGCCACTTTTCGACCACTGGTACCCCCCAATCCCGGGCAATTTTCGACCTTTTTTTTTTTTTTTGCTAAAACTTTCGCTTTTGGTGAGAAACATCGAAAATTCATAGAGAAATCGCTCACCTGAGGTTTAAAATACTCATTACAGGTAGGAGAGCCTCCTTACTTTACTGGGTTTTCTATCAGGCTGGCACCAAAGAAAACGAGTTCTATGGGAGGATAACTATTTCACACCACTCATAAACGGTATTTATTTATTTACTGTTACGAATTTATATGTAGTACAAAAGTATATTGGTTTTCAAGCAGTAATATAGGCAATATAAGCATTGTTTCACTCACTAATACCTGACCTTTTTTTGCCACATTACCTGATCATCATTTCTAACTGTTTCTTCCTCTAATGCTATGTAAAGTTTGTCCTCCACATTGTCATTGATTGGGGAATCACTCTGGCCCTGAATTTCGTACCGTGGCATGACATTGCTATACTGGCCAGGTCACTGATAACAGGTGAATTGCTGAGAAAAGGGCATGCAGGGAGGGGGAGGAGGTCATGCTGGGTAAGGCATTGTCTCTGCCTGGCATCTTGTTGAGGCAGGTGTCCCGTGTATACGTACCAAAAATGACTCGCGAAAATTGAAAATTGTGGAAATTATGAACCTTGCAATTGCAGGACGTTGAAGTATGTCCTCGGGATTAGCTGTGACAAAACGTGAGGACGTGGAAGTACGTCCTCGGGACGGCGCGGGTTAATTCGCCCTGTTTCATCCTACAAAGACTTGATATTAATGTTCCCATGGCAGAAGAGGATTATGGTCCATCTCCTTGGTGGAATCCTCATCTAGAAGTCTGTTTACTCTTACCTCCAAGGCAGACCTACCACTCCTCCAGAAACAACTAGCTCTGGAGACCATCACAAGAGTGTCTTCCTTAGTTCCTTCCGCGCACCATCTCTACATCAACGGTTCTCTGCAAGCAGATGGGAGTGCTGGATGTGCCATCTGCTCACCTGATCTGGATCCACCAGAGGAAGGCTGGGTTGGCTGCAGTGCTGAACTCGTCTAGCTCTACCTACTGTTAGCTGCAGGGACTCTTGCACGCATTTAGTTTCCTTTATCAGTGAAGACTTAATGGTGCAGTTATCTGTGACTCTCAGTCTGCCCTTCAAACCATTTCGCCTCCAAAACCCACATGCCGGCGCTTAAATCTTGAGTCAGTTATTTTCAACTCATGAAAATTCTCTTACCATACAGTTCTTGTGGATTCCTTCATATGTCAGAATTTCAGCCAATAACATTGTTGACCTCCTCACGAAAAATGCCTGTGGACTGCTCCTACCTGATGATGCCACATCCTCCCTCCTCTGCTACAAAAAGAAGATACATTCAGGAGCTCTTCTCCCTACACTCCATCGCAGGAATGCTGGGCAGACTTAGTGTCCATCCAACACTACGACAATTTTCGTCATGCTCCTCCCAAGTATCGTCGATGGGACTCAAGGTTCGCAGGCGAAAGGTTGTGTCTGCTCGACTTCGGCTAGGATATCACTCTGTCTGGCAAGTCTCTGAGGCAGGGGACGTGCCTCACTTCTCCTCCTGTATGTGACCGTCTTGATGCTAACAACCTTCAGCATTACTGCCTTGAGTGTCTCCCAGACAGGGACCTACTGCCTCAAGGATTGTCCTTGGCTGATATATGTAATAATCTCCTCGCAGACAGTTAGATATCATTCTCGTGAGACATCCAAGCTTTGATGTACACTATCTCGAATTGTAACGTGCCCCAGTGATACGAATTCCTCTCTACATAACAATTGGCCTCATGGTCCTGTTGCTAGGTATATTGCCTCTTGGGCATAATACATTGATTATAAAAAAAAGATATCCTGAAGCAAGGGTGAAGCATCAGTTCGTTCAGAACCATGTATACGTGATATAACACACACACACACACACACACACACACACACACACACACACACACACACACACACACACACACACCGAGGCACCGAGAGAGAGCAGACGCACGTTGCCATCGCTCTATACCTGGCCAACTTAGCCAGCGGCATTACCTAATTAAGTATCTTTATATGAGTCAAGCTGTGTACAAGGTTAGACTAAATGCTGTTCTAATACAAAAAAAAAAAAAGAAGAAGTTTTAAGTAAGACTTGGTCAAACAGAAAAGTAATCAAGCAGCGCAGGAATGCGCACAATCAGCTGATCGTAGTTTAGTCTACAATCGCCCCAGGGAATATAAGTACTATATGCGCTTTTAGTAATGCAAAATGACCACATACTTTAGTAAAGCAAAGTTGGAAAAGAAAAGGGATAAAGGTAGAAAGCAGGATGATGATTTCTACCAAGAACTGGTTGAAATAGAGACTCACAACAAACTGGTTGAAAGAGTACACAGGTTACAGACGGCTTTTCAAAATGAGATTGATGAAATTAAGAAACAGATGCACTTGCAGAAGGAAAAAAATAGAAAAATTAGGAAAGGACTTGACTGAGACGTCCATCCCTTCTCTGTGGACTGGCAAACACCAAGGGTAACATCGAAGGGAAGTAGGCTGGATGCAGAATATCCGAATCTCAGAAAAAATAAGATATCTGGTATTCAATAATCCGGCAGTCACAGTCCTGGCATAACACTACCTTCACTGAACTGGATCAGGGTATCTAGAACTGAATGATAATTTCTTCGAATGATAATGATTTCTTTGGCTGGTTTTCAGTCTTTGGTCCTTTCTTATTAATAAAAATATTGTCTCAAACTGAAAATGAGAGCCAATGGTTTTGACCGAATTCGTGGAGCAAAGTGATCAAGCAGAGAAAAGTTTAATTCTGTAAGAGTGTTGCTTTGGAAAACAATATATATAAATATATACATTATATATATATATATATATATATATATATATATATATATATATATATAGATATAGAGAGAGATATATATATAAACTGCCGAGGTAACACTATGTAGATTGGTTAAATTTATTACATATGCAAGACTCTGCATAAGGAGGAAAACTTGACACCTTACGCAAGCAAAAAAAAATGATTCACAGGCTGTGGAAATATGAAGGGATGTAAAATTCAGTTCGGAACATCAAGGGCCGAATTCAGATGAAAAAACTGGTTACGCAACACGAATGCAGTCACAGTCATTTGCATATACCAGTATTGTAAGGGAATAAGTAAAGTTATGAGAGAAACATATAAAAGAGCAAAAAAAAAAAAGTATAAGAGAATGATACTGGACAGTACACAACAGTGAAATCGATGAATGTAAGTGGCTATGAGAAAATAACTGAGAATAAGAGCGAGACGGTACCCGCTGCAGTATGAGACTGCTGGCTTCAGTATTCACTACGGTAATGAGACTGCTGGCTTCAGTATTCACTACGGTAATGAGACTGTTGGCTTCAGTATTCACTACGGTAATGAGACTGCTGGCTTCAGTATTCACTACGGTAATGAGATTGCTGGCTTCAGTATTTACTATGGTAATGAGACTGCTGGCTTCAGTAATGAGACTACGAGTTTCAGTATTCACTACGGTAATGAGACTGCAAGCTTCCGTATTTACTATGGTAATGAGACTGCTGGCTTCGGTATTCACTTGTATTCACTGCTAGCTTCAGTATTCGCTAATGTCTGCATTTATTCACTCATAATTGGTAAAATAGTTCTTATTATCCTTTGCCGTTTTATCAGCTCCCCTTTTCTGTTACAAAGTCCTCTGGAGAACTGTACTTTGTCATTATAAATGTCTATAAATGTTTAAATAAATTTTGAACTATCATGCACCGAAGGTGAAAATGTGTACTAACTGTATATATACGCAAATGAAAAATTATATATATATATGATTGTGTGCAACACATATTTTAGGAAAAGAGACAGTAGGTTAATTACGTATGAGTCTGGGGGAAATAGCAGTCAGATAGATTATTTTCTGGTAAGGAGGGCCGATAGGAGGTTAGTGAGGGATGTTGAAGTTATAGGAAGTGAGGAGTGTGTGCAGCAGCACAAACTATTGATTTGTGATATGGTGCTTAAAGAGCAAGTGATGAAAAAGAGGACTTATGTACCTAGGAGGAAAATATGGAAGCTGAAAAACCAAGTAGTAAGGGATGCCTTCTATAGCGAGTTGAGGAGAGTGGTGGCTGAACAGGGAGCTTTAGACAGAGGCGTTAATGAACAGTACAGAGCCCTCAAGAACAATTTCTTGAGAGTTAATGATGTAACATGCGGCTGGACAAGAGGACCACCAAGACATAAAGTAACTTAGTGGTGGGATGAGGGTGTAGAAGCTGCAATTAAGGAGAAAAGAAGGCTTTTCCGGGAATGGAAGAAGGGTGGTAGCAAAGAGGAATATTTGGCTGCCAAGCGTAGAGCTAGAAGAGAGGTATACAGGGCAAAGTCTGAGTCACAGAGACAATTACTTGATAACCTAAATCATGGGGAAAGGAAAAATATTTTTAGGGTGGCAGGTCAGGTGAAGAGGGATAATCGGGATATCATAGGTGAGCAGTGTGTGAAGAATGATGAAGGAAGGGTAGTGGTGAACAATATGGATATTAAAGATGCATGGAGAGAACATTATAACCGGTTGTTGAATGAGGAGTTTGACTGGGACAGGGAAGTTTCGGAGCCAGCAGATCCAGTGTCTGGCCCTTGCCCTTTGATTGATACTGCTACTGTGAGTGAGGCAATAGGCAGGATGAGGGTGGGGAAGGCAGCAGGTGTGTCTGGGTTGACTGCCGAAATGTTGAAGGCCTCAGGCGATATAGGGGTGAGTTTAGTCACTGACCTGATAAATAGGATTATTTATGAGTGTGTTGTCTCAGATGATTGGCTGAAGAGTATAATTGTAACTGTGTATAAAGGGAAGGGTGATGCCCTGGAAAGAGGAAATTATAGAGGTATAAAGCTTTTAGATCAGATAGTGAAGGTAATGGAGAGAGTTTTAGAAGGAATGATTAGAGAAAGAGTGAATATTGATGAGATGCAGTTTGGGTTTATGCCAGGTAGGGGGACCACTGATGCCATATTCATTGTTCGACGGCTTCAGGAAAAATATATTGGTAGGAGAAGGGATCTTTATTTTGTTTTTGTTGAATTGGAAAAGGCCTTTGACAGAGTCCCTAGAGAGGTGGTGAAGTGGGCAATGAGAAAGCTTGGCTTGGAGGAGTGGCTGGTTAGGGTGGTTATGGCCATGTATGTGGGTGCTCACACCCAGGTGAGAGTGAATGGAGATTTGAGTGATGAGTTTTCCGTGAATGTTGGTGTGCATCAGGGATCAGTCTTGAGTCCCATGTTGTTTATCATGGTACTTGAAGCCCTTTCACGTGACTTTAGAAACGGACTCCCGTGGGAGTTGTTGTATGCTGATGATTTGGTGTTGATTGCAGAGAATGAAAGGGAGGCGGAGGAAAGGTTTAGGAAGTGGAGAGATGGTATGGGGCAAAAGGGTTTAAGAGTAAATGCAGATAAAACAAAGGTGATGATATCTAGGGTTAATGGCGGTACTGTCAAAGACGAGGGAGAGTGGCCATGTGCAGTTTGGCACAAGGGTGTGGGAAGTAATTCCATCTTGTGCGGTGTGTGTGATAAATGGGTGCATAAGAGATGTAATGGTATCAGAGGTAGACTGCGAGATAATGCTGATTTTATGTGTACAGCGTGCTGGGGTGAGCAGGTGGAGATTGTCAGACGTGAAAGGATTGAACTTGCTGGTGAATCTCTTGAGTGTGTGGAAGAGTTTTGTTATTTGGGAGACATGTTGTGTTCTGGAGGTGGGGCTGGAGCTAGCTCTGTGGCTAGGGTGAGAAGTGGTTGGAAGAAGTTCAGGGAGCTCTTGCCTCTCCTGACATGCTAAGGGGTCTTTGTATGCAGCATGTGTTAGGAGTGTAATGCTGTATGGCAGTGAGACCTGGGCAGTGAAGGAGGAAGACATTCGCCGGCTCAGACATACAGAAATGACAATGATAAGGTGGATGTGCAGTGCGTCCCTGCATCCAAGGCCTGGAGGGGCTGGGTTTACAATGGAAGAGTTGAGAGGTAGGATGGGACTGGAGTGTATTGGTGTTGTGATGAGGAGAGGTAGATTGAGGTGGTTTGAACATGTGGAGAGGATGGGGGATGATAATTGGGTGAGGAAGGTGAGAAGTGTTAATATTGGGGGTGGGGTTATGAGGGGTAGACCGAGAAAGACATGGGACGAGGTCATTAAGTGTGACCTTAGGGTTAA
>NC_137066.1:3566444-3681444 GCF_032717465.1 Coenobita brevimanus
CCCTCACAAGTAGAACTGATTGCGGTAGAGATAAATACATCTGAAGGGAAAGTAATTGTAGCCAATTTGTACATGCCACCCAGATTAAACACATGGGAAAGAGACGAGTATGAGGACCTGGTGGAGGGTACAATTCAGAGTTTAAGAGCATTACTACATAAAATGGAAGAGAAATCGAAAAGAATTATACTAACTGGAGATTTTAATACAAATATAAATTGGAATACTCTAGATATAATAAGCCAAGAAAGCTGTTGGGACCAAAAACTCCTGGATCTTGTGCAAGAGTTTTTCCTAATGCAACATGTAAGTGAAAGCACCAGAAAAAGAGGACTCGATGTGCCCTCAATGCTAGATCTCATATTTACTAGGCAAGAAAACGATATTGACAATTTAATGTATCACCCTCCATACGGCAAAAGCGACCATGAAGTACTAAATTGCAATTTCAGGATTGCATATGACATAGTTAACAGCAATGAAAGTTACAAAAAGAACCTAAACTATAAAAAAGGAAAGTATCATGACCTAAAGAAGTACTTCTTAGAAACTGCTTGGGAAAAGAATGTTAGAGGACAATATATAAATATTATATATGAAAAATTGTGAACTTTATGAAATAGGAGTCCAGAAGTACATCCCACAGTACAAAGAAATAGAAAAGAAAATAAAGAAATGGTTCAACACAGAATGTAAAAAATCAAAAGAAAAAAGAGATTTGTTGTGGAATAGATACAGAAGACACAGTAGTGAAAGGGCATATAATAATTACAAACAGGCAAGAAACGATTATACAAGAATAAGGAGGGAAGCCCAAAAACAGTTTGAGGAGGGTATCATAAATAAAAGTAGTGATCAGACAAAATTATTTTACAGCTACATCAGAAGCAAAATCAAAGTAAAAGATAAAATACAATCCATTCAGACGATGGAATCACCTATACACAAGAGAAGGATATTTGAGAAGCACTAAACAAGAATTTCCAATCAGTTTTTACAGAGGAAAAAAAATTTGAGAGGAATTATGTGGAACATTCATGCCCACACATACTACCAGATATACAAACATCAGAAAAAGAAATACAAGAGGAGCTAAGTAAATTAGACAAAGGAAAAGCAAATGGTCCTGATGAAATTTCATGTTGGGTGCTACGTGAATGTGCAAAGGAGTTAAGTAAACCATTATTTTTAATTTTCAAGAAATCATTGAGTCAAGGTAAACTACCTGATATTTGGAAGAAAGCAAACATTGTCCCCTTATTCAAGAAAGGGAATAGACAAAATCCACTGAACTACCGACCAGTATTACTAACCAGTGTTGTAAGCAAGGTATTAGAAAAGCTGATAAGAAAAGCTTAGGTAAATCACGTAGAAGAACACAGTATGATAACAGAAAGACAATTTGGTTTCAGAAAAGGAAAGTCGTGTGTTACTAATCTGTTGAGCTACTAAGACAGAGTAACAGAAACATTACAGAACAGAGAAGGCTGGGTGGACAGTATCTATTTAGATTTCAAGAAAGCATTTGACACAGTACCACACCAAAGACTTTTATGGAAACTGTACCATCAAGGAGGAATTCGATGCAAACTATATTGTTGGATGCAAGATTTTCTCACGAAAAGAAAAATGAGAACAGTACTAAGGGGAAATTACTCATCATGGAAAGAAGTGACTAGTGGAGTACCACAGGGCTCAGTGCTGGCACCAATCATGTTTTTAGTGTATATAAATGATATAGACATTAACACTGGAAGTGAAAGCTATCTAAATATGTTTGCAGATGATGCAAAAATACAAAGGAGAATTACTAACACAGACTCTTGTAAAGAGCTACAAGAAGAATTAAATAAACTTCATGAATGGAGTAACACATGGCAAATGGAATTCAATGTGGACAAGTGTCATGTAATCAAGTTTGGTAAAAGTGGAAAAAGACCTGATTGGGATTATACATTAGGAAATAAAATCCTACACACATCAGAAAGAAAGAAGGACCTAGGTGTGATTATCAATAACAGACTATCTCCGGCTGACCACATCAGTGAGAAGGTACGGAACATTTATACATTGCATGCCAATATGAGAATAGCGTTTACATACATAAATGAAGACATGCTAAGAAAGATAATAACATCATTCATCAGACCAACTCTGGAGTATACATCAGTAGTCTGGAGTCCTCATCTCTAAAAACACATAGACAAGATTGAAAAAGTTCAAAGGGCCGTTACATGATGGGTACCAAGCTAAAGGGATCTAAGCTACAAAGAAAGACTAAAAAAACTGAATCTACCAACACTACAGGAGAGAAGGAAAAGAGGTGACATGATTATGCTAAATAAATGCACATCAGGGAAGGAGAAAATAGACATAAATGATTACTTAACGTACGGGGAAGCATCAGCAAGAGGACACTGCAAAAAAACTGCATAAAAAGAGAGGTGATAAAGACGTAAGGAAATTCAGTTTCCCAAATAGAGCAATTGATCAGTGGAATGCACTACCGAATGAAATAGTGTGTGCCAAAACTATTCACAAATTTAAGGATATGTATGATAAATATGGTTTAAGACACGGGACAGTACGAGCTTGACTCATTCCTGTAAAAATACAATTAGGTAAGAACACACACACACACACACACACACACACACACACACACACACACACCGCTCGCTGGTGCAGTGGTAACGTTCTTGCTTGCCAACTGGTGGACGGGAGTTCGCATCTCGCTCAGGTTGCGAAAAGTTTCACTGATGAAGTGGGTGGTTACTGTCCCCCTTGAGCAAGGGGACGGGTGTGTGCGTGTGTGAAGGTCACAGCCTTGCCCTTAGATCGGACTCTATGAGCTCTCAGCTCCCTTCCGGGAGGGTAAAAGCTGACGATCACGACCATCAAGTGATCCTGACCGACCCGGTGAATTACACAAACGCACGCGCTGCACAGGCGGGCGCGTGCATTCTGGCGCTGCACTTCTAATCGGCATGTGTTTGCAGCAATGAATATTGTATCCTTTAGCACTAGCGTATCCTCAGGAAAAATATTATATATTATTTGAAACGAAATCTCCGTGACGTTCTTCCATTTTCAACATCCAAAGTGATCTATGAGGACGACACTGCACATAACAGTTTCATCCAACCAGATCCTTCCTAAATTCATTCCCTTAATATACGTTGATGACTCACTATCCATATGACTGTCAAACCTTTGTTTTTATTTGACATATATTACGTGATAGCGGCCTCAAATTTAAACTTTAACCCCTACACAGCGGGCATGTTTACCAATGTTTTGCGTGTGCCGCGGGGTTATTCGGGCTCCGACAGACTCTCAAAAAATATTTGCCAAAAATCAGTTATTAGTCCTAGAATATTGAAATTAAATATGCTTATGGCACATACCTTCAGTTTTCTCCTGGAATGTTTGTTGAGCCTTCGTCGTTACCGTAGGACTTGTGGAAACCTCTGAAGTTGGGTAACGAAGTCTCCACTTTACACTTCCCGACAACCCGTAATATGATTACCACAGCCAGATATTAACACTAGAAACACTACTCTATGATTTTCAAGTAGTTTGGGATCCATACTCCAAAAAAAAAACCCAATGTGAAAGCAATGAAAATTACAAGCGCGTCTGACCGTCGCACTTGCGCTACTTCGCTTTTGGTACTCTGTCATTTATTATTCATAAAACCCCTCACACTTTATATTTCTATTACTATATAACACTTATATATATCTACAGTCTTCATCCATAAGAGTCCTTCAGTAGTATTAGTTTATTGTCACTGTAGGGATTCAATTTCTTTCAGTAAAATACGTAGCATTCACTTTCTCGTCCTGTACACTAGCATTGAGAGTGAATGTCACTTTCACCTTCACTCTCATAACTCATAGTATTCAGACATGCTAGAGTGAAACTTTCACTTTCATTACTCCTAGGGTATATACTCGTATTCTTATAATACTACTCATTTACATTTCTATTTATGTTCTCTATTTTATTTACGTTATTTACATTTCTATTTTATTTACACTGTGTTATGCACTGTCACTTGAAGTAACTTATAAAACTATTTTCCACTGTTCACGTATATTTACATTCATTACTTTCACTTCCTGTTTACACATTATTTACAATTCTACTTGCACTGTTTTACTCAATAGAAAGATCGTAGTCACTCTTTTATCAATTGTCAGCCCTTTACCTCTTTCCACACGAGGTTTAGTAGGGGGTAAAGGTCACAGGGCCCTTTGCATGGGGGTGAAAAGTCCCTGAAGCTAGCAAGAGCGAACAGACGTACCTCCACTTCGGAAGATGAGAGTGAACTGATAAGGGTGGGCCAGAATGGTGGCCTACCTAGGGAAATTCATTACTACCAACATTAGCCTCTTGACACAGCTAATTTATAGCAGTGAAATGATTGGCAGGAAATCTAAACAATACATTATAAATTAGGTAGTTCCAGGTGAATATAAATATCACTTAGGCTTCTCCCTTCCCTCCTTATATGTATATTTATTACGAAAATAGATTATACGGCATATTTGAAGGGGAAATAAACAGCTAAAATTAGCGAACGAGTGCACGTGAGGTGTTGTCAGGTGATAATTAGCCAATTCCAGGTGTATGGCACTCTCACTTACCTTATTTCTTTCTTGTATATATTATTTGGTATAAGAATAGGGCATAGGGCTTATTTCAATGGACGAAATCAGTGAAAAATTCCAGGGAAGATTTAATTAGCGTAGCACGGCCGGGCAGGCGAGAGGATAGGGTAATGGAGGGGGGGTAGGGAGGGGAGTCAAGAACGGGGAGAAATGGCTAAATTGTCAACAATGGATCAGAGTACAGATGAGATTAGGAGTGCTGACTAGTGTTGGACATTAGCAGTACTGATAGATGATACAATCCCTCACTTGGAAGCCCGGGTGAATTTAAAATAACACAGAATCAGAAAAGCGATGCCCTGCGGTATGATCCCTTGCTCCCAAGCGTCACGAAAGTGACGCCTCGCGGTTAAGGGGTTAATACTTTTTGTTAAGAGACTGTTCTATCACGGATGAGTTGGCTCTGGTCTCTCTCCCAGCGAGGTGTGGTGCCACTTGGATTTTTGTTTGTAGTGGGAGAAGAAATTATCGGTTTTACTGCAAGTGAGTTTATCGAATGTTTGTTGTACTGAAAGGAACGTCACAAATCGTGCGTGTATTTTTCTCTTGTTTTCTACCTTTTCTAAACCAAAATTTGCAAACTGGAATTTGACCCTCTCATTCCCCTGAACTGTCGTGTGGGTGTTTACTTGTATGAACCAACTATGAAGCAATAATTTTTTTCTCCATATTATTGTCACATTAGATACCATGGGTGAAGATCAATATCAGCATGTTATTCGTAACTTAAATATCCGACGGCAAGTTAATTAAGCAATGGTAGATTTGTAGTGCATGGGCCAGCAGAGCTAGATATATTGAGATGTTCCTCGTCAGGCCAAGAAATTAATGTCATCAGTTGGATGCATCATGGACAGGCAACATGACAGAGTAGCTCTCGACGGACAGATTATCGACAGCGGCCTGAGCATGCAGGTCATACGTTAACATTTGGGTATTTCCGCTACAGCTGTCACTAAATGGAATATTAGATGGGAGGAGTTGGAGCTATCATGAGCTTGGGTATGAATGAAAATCTGTTCATGTTGTAATTTGTAGTAGGGCAGTCATTATATTACTCAATAAGTCCGAGTATCTGGGGTTGGAGGAATAAACTATTGAATAAGGTGTGGCTGAGGGGGAAGAAGGGTAGGAAAGAGTAGAGACACGGGCCGCGTTGGTGCGAGTTTCTCATGCCTATGTCTGTGCGTGCATGCAGTGCTGTGTGTGTGTGAAGAAGAGTATATGTTGTGCTGGATTAATCTATTCTGTCGTAAATTAGTAAGATAAATTGTGACAGTATATTTTACAGTATATATTTTTTCGTATTTATTGTTAGGTGTAGCCTATGAAGTAATTTGGTATAGCTAAGTCCTTCATTTTTACTATTCGACTATTCTATTTACTTTCCTGAAGCAACAAACCCCATTTTTGTTTTGTTTTGTTGATATTTACCCCACAACATTGTGGGGCACGGGCAAAGAGCCCGTCAGAGAATCGCAAAATAAAAGAAGACAACAGGCGAAAAAAAGAAAAAGGCAGACAGAGGGGGGGGCAAGGCAGGAAGGGGCGAGCATAGAGACGAAGGGCAGATCAAAGACAAAGGCCGCAGCAACAGAAAGTCGCCAAAAAAAAAAAAAAGACAGCAACTGGAGGGGCCACTCAAGACTGATCGTCAGAGTCAGAAATATCGGTATATTCTGAATCCCGGTCAAGATCTTCATATAGCTCCAGGTTGGTCGAATACTGAAGCCGGGAAAGAGGGCCTTGCTGAGAATTCTCCAGTGCCTCATCCACAGCACGAGCAATACAGCGACGGAACTCTTCATCAGGTTGAAAAAAGAAACGAGATCCTGGATTGATGGTGGGCCTCACAGGATCAGGTGACGAGATCGAAACAGCGAGCTGGGGCAGCCTCGGGTGGAAAGGGAGAGGCAGAAGGCCCGTCAGAAGGCGTGAGGCCCACACCCATAGCAGCAGATGGAGAAACCGAGGGGGAAGGGCCCTCAACGTCCGGATGGTTGGACAGAACGAGTGAGGCAGGCCTCTCCCCCTCGGCTGCTGACGGCAGGGGGTGGACCTCAGCAGTGGTGGTGATGATGTCTAAGTCCGTATCCGTGGTTGGTGCCGGGTCGGTGATCGTGGGACAAGTCGAGCCAGTCGCCCTGTTGAGGGGACCACTCAGTTGCAGCCTTTTCCGCAGTGTACTGCGAGGCCAAGTTGGAGGTGGCCTTGGCTGCCCCGGTGGCCGCCGGAGATGACACTGTTGACGAAGGACTGAACGTGCATCGCTAGCAAAGCTCCGGGTGATGCCAAGGCTCGGTAGCCCGTGCTCCTCGAAAATCTGAGGGAGGAGAACGCGCAAAACAGCCTTGTCACCCCCACTAAAAGCCTGTGCTGTAGCGACGCACATTGAAACGAGGAGGTTCGTCTCCCCAGAACACCTAGGACCTCGAGGCCGGCGTCTCTGGGCCGTAGGGCGCCTCCGTGCATGGGCAGAGCCCTGCACAGAAACACCCCCTGGCCCAGTGACATCCCTAGCCTCAGGACCCTTAGGTGACTGATGGAGACGAAACTCCACCGTCTCACCCTCGCCGAGAGAGCGCCGAAAGCACCGGGGATTCGGTGCAACGATCCCGAGTCTGTGTACGAAAGCATCAGCATCGGTGTCCCGGCGCTTGATGAACCCGTACTCATACTTCACGTTGAACCAAACCACCGCACCCGTGCTCTTATTGGCTCCCGGCAGCGGTCCAAGGAGACAAGGTCTCTTCGTGCGCACATTCTGATGACGTCAGATGGGAGATAAACGGGCGCCCGAAGGTGACTTCCGTTTTCTTTTAGGGTATACTGTTTTTTTTCTGAGGTAATTTAATGTTATACAGCTTCGTCCCCAGAACTTTCAGCTGATCATATTATGGTTAAAGTGTTTTCATTGCATAATTAACATTTCTACTAGTTAATGGGGATGTAACAGTTAACGAGAGAGAGAGAGAGAGAGAGAGAGAGAGAGAGAGATGGATTGGAGGAAAAAAAAATGAAAGCCGTGATTTGAAGTCGGGGAGGAAGAGATGGAGGAAGGGGAAGCGAGAAGGAAAGGAGAAAGGAAGAAATGAAGGAGGAAATGTGGAAGGCAGAGAAGGAGAGCAAGACGGGAGAGAGGGAGAAGGGGTAGGGAGGAACGGGAGAGAAAGAAAAGTGATTGGGCGAGAAGGAAGGGAGATACAGTATTTGCGAATGAAGTAAACGACGTGAACGAAGAAAGGAAGAGAGTAGAAAGTATGGAGAGAGAAGAGAAGAGAAAGAGGTGGAGGAGGGAATTAGAAAGTGGAAGAAGAGGAGGGAGGATGAAAAAAGGAGAAAGGGAGTTAGGGATGAAGGAAGACAGAAGTGGAGAATGAGGAGGAGGAGGAGGGAGAGAGAAAAGTGAAGGAGGAGGAGAAGCAGAAATGGAGAGATGGACAGCAGAATGGGGAAAGAAAGGAGAAGGAGAAGGAGGAGCAGGTGGAAGATGGAGGGAGGTAATATCTGTACTAAAGAAAGGAGAGAGAGAGAGAGAGAGAGAGAGAGAGAGAGAGAGAGAGAGAGAGAGAGAGTATAAAATAATGGTTTTTAAAGGAAGGGAGTGAGGGTATAGCTGAAGGGATAGATAGGTAGATATGAGGAAGAGTGAGAGAAAATGGAGGAAGAGAAAAACGGGATGGCAGGATGGAGGGATGGAGAGGAAGGGATGGAGGGGCAGAGGAAAGAAGGGAGTAGTGGAAATTAAAAGTGAGGGAGTGATGGAGGAAAGGAGAGAGGGAATGGAGGAAATAAAAGTGGGAGTACTGAAGGAAAAGAAGGAGGGAATAGAGGATGTAAGAGAAAAAACAGCAATTGAGGGAAGGTTGGACTACTCCGGAGAGATGAGGAAATGGAGAGAGTGAGGAAGAAAGTGAAGAGAGAGAAGAAAGGGAATGAGGGATAGAACAACAAAATGTAGACTGCAGACACGGGCTTCCTTTGTGTTAACCAGGTCTTGTCCCTTACACAGCTGGACCCATTTCTTTCTAGTGTCTTCATCTTGAGGGAACCTGAAGAATTTGATGTCACTGTCTTTTCTGCTGACTGAATAGCATCCAAATACTGCACAGTTAAGTGGCATCTGTCTGATAACTGTTCTAGTATGAGATAAATATATGGGAACACCAAGCTCTCCACCATTGCGGCCTAGGGAAACTAAGTGACTGAGTGGAGTGGAGTGAGTAGCTGTCTCCCACGTGACGTCATGCGCCAACCAGGTTGAATTCTCGCCCGGGCTGGACAGACCTTCTCTCCTTGGACCTTGACTGCTGGATGCCCCCCTCAACGGGTCGTAGACTTGAGCAGTAGTACAAAGAGTAGCTCGTTGGTCAGGCATGGAGACGTCTGCCTGGAGCGAGAGCTGGACTGGGAATGAACAAACCCCGTCATCCTGCCTGCCTCCCTTCCCCCGCATTGTCCTAAATTTCCCCCGACTGCCCTTTCCTCCTCACTACTGGTGGCTGGAAACGTGAGTCAGCCAACTCAGGGTTTGCAGAGAATCGACAACGCTAACTGTGACAGGTGGAAGTGCTGGAAGGTGTACAAAAACACAAGCTCAGATGTATCCAAAGTAAATACAACTTTGTAAAATACCAAAGTATTTTATACATTCAAAACAGTTTGACACAGATGTATAAGAACTCCGTGTATCAGATCATATTTCTCTAAGCCATTCACAGTGGCATTGTGATTTTAATCCGTGAAATATAAATCCGGTAATCCGTAAAATCACAATGCCGCACTCACAGTGACAACAATAGTGTTCATATTAAATTTTGTTTTTCTCCATCTGAATCTACTGCTCGAACATCTCAAATGATTCCCTTAACTGAAGCAGGAGGCAGGGAGTTGGACAGTTAGCATAAATTGTTCATGTACATTTTTATTTGGCCCCACTCACATTAATTAACAATATAAGAATGGTATCTTTAGAGTTTATTTGTCAGTATTATTACAATTTTATTTTGTGCAAAATCGTACAATAATTATCTACTTCATTAGTTTATGTATCATAGTAATTTGCGTAAGTCGTGGAATCATCGTATATTTAAATTTTTCTCATGACACATTGTAATATCTATGTGTCTAAATATCTCTACACACACACACACACACACACACACACACACACACACACACACACACACACACACACACTATATATATATATATATATATATATATATATATATATATATATATATATATATATATATATATATATATATATATATTATTATTATTATTATTATTATTATTATCATTATTATTACAACGAGGTGGGGGCCAAAGGTCTATCTGAGTGGGTGAAGATAAGGTAAAGTGGGCAAGAGAAATTTTAGTCAAAGGTGAGATTAACCATATCAAGTCGTAAGCCCAAAAAGGGGGAACACGGTAATAAAGTCTAAAACCAGTAGCAATGACAAAAGGGAGAATGAAATAGGCGATTAACAATACTTAACTTACTTAACACTAACTTAAAGCTACACAGAACAATATCAAACAGCTTTGAGGAGGACTGTCAAACTAAGGGTTGCACAAATTATCAAAAGTTCCAAACATTAACAATAAAGGTAAATCAGAACACTGTAACTAGCCCCTGGGTTCCGAAACCGCTCGTTGGCGCAACAAAGACTGGCTTAAAAATAAAGACACAGACTCTTGACACTTGAATAAAATGAATGACATTGGCAGAAACAGCAAGAGTGACTCAAACTTAGCAATTCTTGTTGGGTAAATAATTGTAATATCACTAAGTACAACCTAATTAATAGATCATGTGATGACAATTACTAAACATTAACTCACGTGTGGAAGATATTCACTACAGAATAGCATACACAGAGTCCCAAAGCAGAGCACACAACCCCTCGGTTTAAACTTGAGTCGCTAATTCAACTTTCTTTTTTTTCTTATTGCGGCTTTATGGCCATCGCCCGCTATGTGGGGCATTAGGCCAAAGAGGACTGGCAAAACAAGGCACCACCAAGCACAAGCAGCGTACACAACGGCCAAGCTAGGGGTCCAAGCGGGGTGGAAGCATGAAGTAAAATGCTCTTAGATCAGCTAGACAGGACCCTCTTTACATTAAACTGCCTCCTTCACGAAGTACTCCACATCCCTCCTCCTCTTCTACATTATTCCCCCATTCCCCTGGCTCCTTTCTTCCCTCCCCGTCTTCTCTCTCCTTCCCCCCCATCCCTCGCTCCCTTTCCACCACCTCGTATTCCCCCTCCCCCACTCCCATCAGTACATCCCCTTTCCCTCCTTATCTCATCTCATTCCTACTCGTATATACCTGCCTTCTTTCCGTCACTTTTCCATCTCTTGCATTTCCCCCGTCATCCCCTACTAATCTCCCTTCACCTTCTTATCCCCACATTCCTTTCTTCCTCTTACCTCACCCTCCGTTTCTCCTCTTACCGCATCCCTCCTCTCAACCCAAAATCCCTTTACCGACCTCCCTCCTCCTCCCTTCTTTACCTCGGCCAACGCAGTTGGGAAGTGATTCTGTTTGTCTGTTAGTCCAGAAGATATCTCAGAAACCTATTAATGGATTTCAATGGAATTTTTTGATTATGTGGGATATGGTTCAAGGAAGAACTGATTAAAAATAGGTGGTAATCTGAGTTCGAGTCCCGGATCAGGACTTCTTTTTGTTTGTTCACATCTCAAAAGTTACTGATGGAGTTCTGTGAAATTTTGGGGATATATGGGTCATGGGACAAGGAAGGGCTGATTAAATTGTGGAGTTCAGAATTGTTTGGCATAGGCATTGGCTGAGGTATGCGCTCTCTGAATGATGTCAACTTGATTCTTCACTTTTTATTATTCCTTAGTCTCGCATCATTTTACTTTCCATCTCATCCTTTCTTCCTCTTCCCTCCCACTTTCCTCCGCTCATCCCTTTCCAGTTTCCTACCCCTACCCCCCACTCTGTCTCTCGTATCCTTACCTCCTTTGGCCCCCCTTCCTAGTATTTTCATTACCTCATCTTCTCCCAGCTCCTCTCCCACTTCTTGTTGAGCCCTAGTTAAGAATACCACCAGCCCTCATCCTCACCCTTCTCATTCATAGTTTCCTTATAATTTCCTCAACGCCTTCCACGAAAGTCAAGCTCCACTTCAGCTCCCACTCCTTCCCTGCCCACTCAATTTTTCTCTTTTCACGTTAGCACTCAATTCTCCCCCTCTCTCCCCCAAAATTCGCAAAACAACTATACTCTCCAATCCGCCTCTTTCCTCCCTCTCTTTTCCCTCTTTCAGTCTTTTCCTCTCTCACTCTACTCACTCAGACTCTCCACATCATTCCACTCTCACTTACCCCTTCCTCTATTACTTTACATACCCACTTCTTCCTTTGCCCCCATGCATTCTATCCCCACCCAAAGTCGTCTCTTCACTTTATTTCACCAACTCACTTCCAGCCCATGCTCGTTCCTTCTTCACTCACACACTCTCTTGCTTCCACTTACACTCTTACTCATTTAGTCACCCACTTTCTCTCCAATCCCTCACTTAAATATCCAGTACTCATTCACTCACTTCTCATTCTCTCTCCACTGACGCACACACTTACTCCCCACGCACTCACTCTCTCTCCAATCCCCCTTACTCATTAATTCTCAATCATTTACCCACCACTTCTTTCCTTGCTCATATCTCACACACTCCATCGCTTACATACCCATCTGCTCCAGTAACTCGCTTCCTACTCACTCTTGCCCATTCACTTAGTCCCTACCCACTAACGCACTGACCCCTGACTCACTCATATGCTACCTATTCACTCAATTACTCACTCCGATTCGGTTGTTCAGTCACTCACTAGCTTGCTCACTCATTCACTCAATCATTCCCCATTCATTCACTCACTGCCCACTTACATACCTCACTCGCTCTTCACTTGCTCGCTCTCCACGTGCTTACTCATTCACTGCCTTGAAGTGTGCTGATCTGATTGGAAAATGTCCACGTTGGTTTAATGACCCAGTTCGCTGCTCGTTGTAATACAGGAGGCTCTACAGTACCTCATACTTAGATTTATTTAGTATATTGCACTTTACTTTTCTCTTAAGTGGTATTCACGTCATTTAAATATCGACGTATTTTGCATCAATAATACGCAGGGCAATACTGATGTGTAATGTGCCGCATAAATCATTAAAGAGGCACTGTAAAGTCACCAAAGCCACTTATGAGTACGGTCCCCTGCTGCTCAACAAATCTTGTTTTTTTTTGTACAATGTATCTTTTAAAGCCCCAGTCTTCCCACATGGGTGTCGTGGCTTTTCTCCTCTTCATTGTGTCCCTGAGGAGGTAGTACACATCACGCAGGTCGGTGGGTCCGGCAATGGAGTGCAGGACGTGACAGAGGGAACTGATGAAGATGGTACCCGCGGTTCGGCTCCTGAGCACCTTGATGCCCTCAGCACCGGCGTGGATGTTGACCAGATCGCGAGGAACGTCGATGGTGTCTGTATCGATCATCTCACACTCGGTTCCGCGGCAGTAGTTAGTCATGAAGATCTTTGGCTTGTTCTTGAGTAGCGGGCATATCGTATCAGTGAACTGGCTTCTTATTTCAGGCAAGCTTATTGTTTCTTGACCTCTACAATAAAATTCATTGCAAGAAATACCATGGCTCATGACGAAAATAAAAAGGGAGTCTGTCCACTGCAAACTGTAGTCTTCCCTGATTTCAAAAATTGTTTGCATTGTTTCATTTCTCGTCATATTTTCGTAAATCTTAACACTATACCCCAGCTTGGTAAAGGTGAGCATCAAATTCTGTGCATCAACTTGTGCTCCGTCTCTTTCCTCTGTATAGTTGAACACGTGAACTTGGCCGTAGGGAGTCTGACAGGGGGCTGGGTATTCCACTTCAGCAGGCTCGTCCCAGTCAACCCTCATCGACGCAACCTGGGGAAAAAACACACACACACCCACGAAATTTTAAAGACACCGAGGTTGCACGTAAATCGTCTGGAGGAAACAAGAACAGATCATTTAAGATTTAATAGCTTGCAAGGATAATTGGAAACAGCAGTTCATCCTCTAAAGCTGTGTATCATAGTGTCTTTTAAGATTTTGTTCCTTTACCAGCTTTTTTCCTCTTATTTATCAATGGTCTACGAATGGGTGGAGTGAAAATATTTTTTTCTTCAATTTTAAAAAACTGTAAGTACTAAGCATTGATAAACATGTCAAAACTAGAGAAAATACCATTTTTGGGGTGTTGCCATCTTCTGCGTGCCAGCAACCCCCAGTTTATTCCTCCAGAAGAGTCATTGACTACGGGAAACTTTTAAAAATAGTGTTAATCAGAATTAACTGCTTTGGGATTGTGATTTTCAGCTGAAATTATGCACAAATGAAATCAATTGCATAATATATTGGGCCTCAACCTAAATATTGTGCTGCTTTGTCTTGCAGGTATTGGTGGGATTTGTGTTATTGTTCATCAAAGGCTCGTATATGCCAATGTTATCTGTATTGGTATGCAGTAATGGAGACTAGGAAGCATGTAAGAAATGTCAAGCTACTGCATAATGGTCATACATTCAGTGGCATCGAAACTCTCCCACCTGACATTCAGGCAAGTCACTGAGAGAATTCTGCTCTCCGAGAACTTCAGGATGGTCAGTGTCACTGATAATGTCGCAAATGAGCTTCACGATAGTTGAGTATGGTGTAATGTCTACCCTTTTCATCAGCTGACAATATCGAAGATGATCCAGAAACTAATATCGTCATTCAATTCAATCGACAGATGGACCACGAAGAAACGATGCAGACCGTTTTGGACAAATGAAGCAGAGTTTATGAAGGATGTTGATGATCAATTCGACATATTTTGTAAGGATGAAAATCAACGGAAGAATTTGGAGAAGGAATACAAACTGAGGATGACTGAAGAAGACTTCACTTCTATGAAGACCAGAAGAGTGCTTGCATCAGTTGATGCCTGAATGTTGTAGTGCCATTGACTCCATCTGATGAAACATTCATCCGCGGGTCGTGTCATGAACCTGCATCTACATCTGTTCCTGCATCTGAACACTTGACAAATGCATCTGGATCTGCTCTGACATCTGCCCTCTCCTTAAGCGATCAACCATCTGGATCTGGTTACTTGTCTTACGATTCACGATCTACAACGGCAACGGGAATGTCAGTAATTTCAGAATTCGCACCAAGTGCTCCTGTGCAATGCAGCGAGCAGAACTGGAGGGTGTGGAAGAACCTTACTATGACGTGTGAGCGATATCAGGTGTCTGACAGAGCTGCTGCTGCAAGCACTAATGGCGTGTTGAAAGACATGGGCATCATATCTGAATATGATAGAAGACATGTCATTGACTGCAGCATGTTGCACAGGCAACGTGATAAATATGGGGAGCATATACGAAGAGAAGAACAAGTAAATTTCAAGCTTGTTGACAGTACTTATCTGGACGGGTGAAAAGACGCTACATTGATGATGTTGGAAGGAACAAATGAGAAGAAATACAGGACAGTTCAGTTGGAGGAACATTACACCGTAATTGTAGAACCTGGTAGTTATTATTTAACTCACCTATCGCCCAGTGATGGAAGAGGTCGGACAATCGCTCAGGCTGTTTACGATGCCGTTAAAGGCACCGAGTTGGAAGCTACATTGACAGTTGACAGTTATTGGCACTGATGGAACAGTTACTATGCCAGGACGGCATAATGGTTGCATACGAGGTCTTGAGGAGATGAAGAAGCCACTACAGTGGGTAATTTGTCTACTGCATACAAATGAATTGCCATTGCCACATGTATTTGCCTACATTGACGGCACGACAAACAGTCCAGACAGCACTGCGGGCCCCATCGGCAAACAACTGAATGGCACAGTGTCTGACTGGGCAGTTGTGGGGTTCCAAAGTGTGCCCAATCCAAACTTCCATGAATTACCTGAGTCTGATGTTGATCATCTGAGCACAGACCAACGCTACGGCTACAGAATCTCAGAGGTGTGATTTCAGGACTGGTGGACAATGACCTATGGCTCCATGAAGTCAGTCCGATAGTACACTTGCAATGGTTGACTCTTGGGTGCCGAACCCTACGGCACTATGTGTCAGTTGAGAAGCCCTCTGTCGGTCTGGTTCTACTGGTAGAGTTTTGTGTCTTGGTGTACTTTCCCACATGGTTCAACATCAAATGCAACTGCAGGATGACAGATGGAGGGAGGAACTATCATCAACCTGTCCATCGTACTGCAAATTTTCCAAACACAGAGGTCCGGGATGTCGCTCTGAAAGTGGTCAGGAGGAACTTATTCTTCGCGCATCCCAAGAACGTCCTGCTGGCTATGCTGGGCGACGACAATGAAGAGATTCGCAGAGAAGCAGTGAAACTCATAAAAACTCTTCGGAATAAGAACCCGAAAGCCAAAGAAGTGAGGGCTGTCAACATGCCAGAGATACACATCGAAGCTGACTTATATCACCGCATTACAAACATGAACTCACCGGACATACAGCAACCACCTTCCATCAGGAATTTTTTAGACTCAGACACTGAAGAAATCCTGCACCAACCACTCAAACTCGAGCACCTGTGTCATAATCAGTCGGTTGCGTGGCATGTTAAGCTAGTGACGGAGGCTTCAGCAAATATGGCTGGGTTCGAGAGAAGAGACGGATTCATCTGTCAAAGAATCAAATCACTAAAACTTGTGAAGAAATTTGAAACGAAGAATCAGTTTGTATGAAAACTATGTGATCTGATACAGTGTCGATGTTCCTCGAATAAATCACTGACGCCCGACAAACATGGGTGTCAGTTTCCTTTCCTTGTGTATGTATTATAGTACGACTAGTTAGAGGTTGAAAAAAAAAATCACTTTCATCGCAGAACTCACTGTACTATTGGAACCACAAGCATAAATCTATCACCAGAGACCAAATGTACCCATAATCATAAAAAACAGACCTTCTACAGGAAATAAGTGAGGGTTGCTGGCACACAGAGGATGGCAACGCCCCCAAAATGGCATTTTCTCTAGTTTTGACATGTTTGTCAATGTTTAGTACCTACAGTACACTTAAAAAAAAAAAAAAAATTCACTCCACCCTTAAAATATACACTTATATGCTGATGATTCCAACTCCCGTATTTCCTTCCACTTATCACATCTCCATCGCAAGTCACAAATCACAGTATGAGGTTTTGGCATATCTTACTTTCTATCAAGGGCAAATAATTATTTTTTTTCTTTAATATCTGGAAAACTGTTATTCCATCGTTCATCTTAACACGATCTACATTATGATTATCCCGTTACCTTCAAAAACATTCACCTCAGTCTTTCGCCATCTCTCAGTTTTCTTGTATTTCATTATCCCGAGATATATCGTGAGAGTTCACATTATTTTTCCTTGCATAATGATCTTTGCAGAGGTTAGTTGTTTAAAATCAACTCGGTTACTGACCTTGAGTTGTACCATTGCGTTATGCCCCCCTGTGTGAAACATTGTACAATACAGCTCCCTTGTTAGGGAGGCTCACCACGTACTGTACAGCCCAACAGGTTGAACTCAAAATATGCTTTCTGCCTTCTTTCCCTTCCATGAGCTGAAGCCCTTTAGCTTCCATATTCACCACAGCGTTACATCTCCATCTGTCCATTACCTTGCCCATTACTTTTTAAAACTTATTGCTTCTTTCCCATCTAACTACAGCGAGCGCCCTGAATCAGTCTGTCCACACGCCTTTATCTGTTATCTATCCAGCTCTCCAATACAATAACCGACTGGAACTGTCTTCCTTCTCATTGTTTATGACCTTTAGTCTTTTAATCTCAATGTGTCTTGGCAACTCTAAATAAGTGGATGGTGAGTTTGCCTTTCTATTTGATCAGATTTCTTTGGACGATGCAGGTACTGTAGGCCCCGAACCTTAGGCCCTTTCTAATTTTGTAAGAGTGAATACACCTGCCTGGTGGCAGTAGGAATATCATTACCCTCCCTTCTCTTTTTCCCCACCCACAGGTAGGGTGATATACGGCATACAAAGCAGGGAAGAAGAAAAACATGTTAAAGACAGGACAAAATCAGTTACAATTCAAACCCAGACCACCTCAAAAGTATAACAATTAAAAAAAAATTGCTTCACATTATCTATAAGGTACATTTAATCAGTGTAGCGAGAATACTCAATTAAGGTAAACATACCTGGCTGGCAGTGGAAAACACTAAATATAAATGGCGTGATCTTACTGATGGCATCATTTGTATTACATTCTCGTTATCTCCAGGTTATTTAATCAGCTTAGGAGAAATTTTTCCAGGTAATGGTGTTAGATAAAATCCCTATTAACTTCATTATTTGGAGGCTTACCCAACTTGAATAACATTGAATGGTGGTAGCAAGAGCAAAACAAAAAGAGATCATTGTGGCCAAAGGGTGATTGTCATATACTGGTACTGTACTGTATATGGATGATGAATGGTGATGAATGTGAGACTATGTGTCAACTGTGGACAAATGAAGCTGTTACACATTCGCTGTCTGATTGATTTCTTGGCCTCATCCAAAAAATGTCACAGGAGAAAGACTGTTCTTGTATTATCTCTCAACATGTCTCCCCTAAGTTCAATGCATTTTGTCCACCGACGCTCAAGGATTGCTATCCCGTCGCCAAAGAAGGTCGCATCTTGAGCCTCCAAATACGCCTCAACATCATGGATGACTCCATCATTAGTTCGAAATGGTACCCACGCAGGTGGGGTTTCAGTTTGGAAAACAGGTAGAAGTCAGATGGAGCCCGGTTGGGTAAGAAGGGAGCATGAGGCAACAGTCCGAAGCCACATTTGGCTGCTTCAGCTACTGACACATGTGCCATTGTGGACAGAGGCATTGTCCTGGAGCATCAGCACGTCCGCTCGCAGCTTTCCTCTCTTTTTCTCTTTTACTGCTTACTTTAGCTGTGGCAATTCTGACGCATAAGAGACCCCATTAATTGTTGACGCTTCTGCAAGCAGTCAGTCACGAGACCCCTCTCAGTGTCCCAAAACACTGTGGCCATCACCTTGCCGACAGAGGCCACTTGCTTGAATTTTGGGGGAGGTGGAGAACCGTGGTGTTTCCATTGCTTGCGCTTAGTTTTTCATTCAGGTTCAAAGTAGTGAACCCACGTGTCATCCTGGGTCACAAATCTCCAGAAGAAATTGGCTGGATCAGCCTAGAAACGAGCCACAGGTGTCCTTGAAGTTTCCAGTCTGGTCAGCTTCTGGTCTAATGTCAACATTCTGGGCACTCATCTTGCAGACGGCTTGCTCATACCCAATATGTCTGTCAAAACAGTGGCCACTGAGCCAACACTCATGCCCATTGTGTTGGCTGTCTGTTGCCCAGACAAACGTCTGTCGTTGAAAACCATGCTGTGAATGGCCTCCACCAGGTGGTTCGTGGTCGATGATTTTGGGCGTCATGACTGTAGGCCATCTTCGGTGCTCTTCCTACCTGGCTTGAAATCAGCAACCACCATCTTTATGGTGGAACAGCAGAGACCTCATCAAGTGTGCTGACCATGTCTTCTTGGATTTCCTTGGGGGTCATACCCTTTTCTTGCAGATACCTGACCAGCACGGGCTTCTTTCTTGTCTATTTATGCGTTTTGCCCTAACCTACAGAATATCAAAGAGCCATACTGCCAAAATATATGGGTAAAGATTTGACTTCTTGTGTGCTTTTATATGAGGCTTTATAGTATTCAGTCATACCCAAAAGCTGTGGTTACTTCCCTTGTTTCTGGGCGAGGCTGAGAACCTTTTGTAGGACCCACGTTGTAGTTCTGGATGAATTTCTTATAAATTATTGTTTTTGACTAGCTGATGTATAAATCTTTGTGTAGTTAAAACCACAAAATGATTTAAGGTATAAGTACCACCAGCCCAACAGTGGAAATGTGGCAGGCTCAGCTATCCGCGGTTGTACATTTGCGGTCAGTGTTTCTTTTACTGTCTCCATACTGTGTCAGGAACTAACGAGATGTTGCTTAACCGTTCCAGTATAGTGAGGCCTATTCTCTTTCATTCTTGCTACCACCAGGTGATTTATTCAGCTTAACGGCGACCATTTGTACTGTATGGGTAAATGAAGGTTGTTTATAATCTCTCCAGTTCCAGTAGTTTCTCATAAGCCGAATATAATCATCTGAAGGTATAAAAAAAATAATATAGGATATGTTACCAAAGTCTGTAGCTAACCAGCAATATGCAGCTGGATGGGAAGGACTGGAGTCTCGTTTCGTTGGGTCAGAGCCCGACATGAGTAGAAATTAGGCTATAGTCAAATGGGTAGGAAGGGCTGGAGTCTCCCTTTGTTAGGCCAGATTCCCATATGCATTAAGGAATTATTTGCAAATGGGTAAGAATGGTTGGAGACTCTCCTCGTTAGTGCACAGATCCAAAGACAGATTAAGGGATTGTATGAAAAATGGCTTAGAGTCCTGCACTTTACGTTTAGAACATCAAATGGATAAAAAGGGTTATGTTGTAATGGGTAGGAAATGATGGAGTTTCGCTTCGTTAGCTCGGAACCCCAGTCAGATAAAAGTATTACTGATACTGTACGTTACTTTGGTAATGTTCACTCCACACACTGTTTGCTTCCTTCCAGAACAGTTTCTTACTATTCTGAAATTCTTTGATTTTTCTTTTAAACTTTTAACTTAATGATAATAACTAAAGGTCTGAACTATGAGACAAACTAATGAATTATAATAACAAAGACGAATTATGATAATCGCTGGCAATTTTGATAACAATGACAAATTACAATGACATAACTTATTTATATCAGTTAATGACAACTGTGGTAATTACTGGTTATTTGGATAGTAATTAATGACCTGAATGAATTTGGATAGTAATTAATGACCTGGATGAAATTTAATCCATTTTTCTCATTTCTTTCCCTTAATACCGCCAAAGGTCCTTTTTCAGCTTAGGAGACACGTTTCAAACTGGAAAATGAAATTTAGCCATCACTGCCTATTTCACTGAAGTGTTAAACTAATTCAAATAGCTTTAAAAAGAGTAAGGATGGAATATAAAGGACATACTCGTAATAAAATGAATTGCTTAACGTCTGCAAAGGCTAAGAGTGTCATATCTTTCATAAATCATCTTTAGCCTTATGGATTGGTCAAATATTGCACGGTGATCATATAGATGTGCTAAATTTCTCAGGGCGATTTCCTGCGGTTTATAGCATGCTAATCACGTCCAGCTAACTTTGCAATTGAAGTAATACACATCAGCTTCACTAAATAACCATTATGAGTGGTACTTGCTTTAGTGAAACATGAAACTATACCGTTTGGAGAACGTAAATTTCAGGTCAAGCTTTTTCTTGATAAAACGCATGCTCGCGCGCGCGCGCGCGTTCGTGCGTGCGTGCGTGTGCGTGTGTGTGTGTGTGTGTGTGTGTGTGTGTGTGTGTGTGTGTGTGTTCTTACCTTACCTAATTGTTCTTACCTAATTGTATCTTTACAGGAATGAGTCAAGCTCGTACTGTTCCGTGTCTTAAACCATTTTCATCACACAGCTCCTTAAATTTGTGAATTGTTTTGGCACACACTATTTCATTCGGTAGTGCATTCCACTGATCGATTGCCCTATTTGAGAAACTAAATTTCCTTACGTCTTTATCGCCTCTCTTTTTTTGCCGTTTTTTGCAATGTCCTCTTGCTGATGCTTCCCCATAAGTTATATATTCATTTATGTCTATTTTCTCCATCCCTGATATGCATTTATATAGCATAATCATGTCTCCTCTTTTCTTTCTCTCCTGTAGTGTTGGCAGATTCAGTTTTTCTGGTCTTTCTTCGTAGCTTACATCCCTTATGCTTGGTACCCATCTTGCAGCGGCCCTTTGAACTTTTTCAGTCTGATCCATGTGTTTAATGAGATGAGGATTCCAGACTACTGATGCATACTCCAGGGTTGGTCTGATGAAAAATGTTATTATCTTTTTTAGCATGTCTTCATTTATGTATGTGAATGCTATTGTCATATTTGTAAGCAGGATGTACATATTCCGTCCCTTCTCACTTACGTGGTCAGCTGGATAATCATTGATAATCACACCTAAGTCCTTCTCTGTTTCTGCTATGCGCAGGGTTATTTAATTTTTCTTGTAGCTCTTTACAAGAGTCTGTGTTAGTAATTCTCCTTTGTATTTTTGCATCATCAGGAGACATATTTAAATAGCTTTCATTTCCAATATTTCTATCTATGTGATTTATATACACTAAAAACATAACTGGTGCCGGCACTGAGCCCTGTGGAACTCCGTTAGTCACTTTCATCCATGATGAGTATTTTTCCCCTTAGTATCGTTCTCATTTCCCTGTTTCTGAGAAAATTTTGCATCTAACAGTACAGTTTGTCTCAGATTCCTCCCTGATGGTACAATTTCCATAAAAGTCTTTGGTGTAGTACTCTGTCAAATGCTTTCTTGAAATCTAGATAGATACTGTCCACCCATCCTTCTCTTTTCTCTAATGTTTCTGCAACTCTGTCATAGTAGCTCAATAAATTAGTAACACATGATTATTCCTTTCTGAAAGCAAATTGCCTTTCTGTTATCATACTGTGTACTTCTAGATGGTTTACCCAAACTTTTCTTATCAGCTTTTCCATTATCTTACTTACAACACTGGTTAGTGAAACTGGTCGGTAGTTTAGTGGATTTTGTCTATTCCTTTTCTTGAATAAGGGAACAATGTTTGCATTCTTCCAAATATCAGGTAGTTTACCTTGACCCAAGGATTCCTTCAGTATCAAAGATAATGGTCTACTTAACTCCTTTGCACATTCATGTAGCACCCAGCATGAAATTTTGTCTGGACCATTTGCTTTTCCTTTGTCTGCTTTACTAAACTCCTGTCTTTGCTTTTCTGATATTTGTATATCTGGTAATATGTTTGGGCATGCATGTTCCATATCATCCCTCTCAAAATTATTTTCTTCTGTAAAAACTGATCGGAAATTCTTATTTAGTGCTTCACAAATATCTTCTCTTGTGTATAGAGGATCCCTTCATCTGTAATGGATTGTAGTTTATCTTTTACTTTGGTTTTACTTAGGGTGTAGCTGTAAAATACCTTCGGATGATCAGTATTTTTTTTTTTACGACGTCCTCCTCAAACTGTTTTTGGGCTTCCCTCCTTATTCTTGTATAATCGTTTCTTGCCTGTTTATAGTTGTAATATGCCCTTTCACTATTGTGTCTCCTGTATCTACTCCACAACAGATCTTTTTTTTCTTTTGATTTTTTACATTTTGTATTAAACCATTTCTCTATTGTCTTTTCTGCTTCTTTGTGCTGTGGGATGTACTTCTGGACTCCTATTTCATAAAGTTCACAGAATATTCTATATATAACATTTAAATGTTGTCCTCTAAGCTCTTTTTCCCAATCTGATTCTAAGAAGCATTTCTCTAGGTATAGTTGCCATTTTTGTAGTTAAGGCTCTTCTTGTAACTTTCGTTACTGTTAACTATGTCATGTGCAATTCTGAAGTTGTAATTTAATACTGCATGGTCGCTTTTGCCGAATGGAGGGTGATACATAATACTGTCAATATCATTTTTTTGCCTAATAAATATAAGATCTAGTACTGATGGTACATGAAGTCCTCTTTTTCTTGTGCTTTCTTTTACATGTTGCTTTAGAAAAACTCCTGCATAAGGTCCAGGAGCTTTTGGTCCCAACAGCTTTCCTGGCTTTTTATATCTCGAGTATTCCAATTTATATTTGTATTGAAATCTGCAGATAGTATAGTTCTTTCAGATTTCTCCTCTATTCTATGTAGTAATGCTCTTAAACTTTGAATTGTACTCTCTACCAGGTCTTCATCTTCGCCTTTTTCCCAGATGTTTGATCTGGGTGGCATGTATAGATCTGCCACAATTACTTTCTCTTCAGACGTACTAATCTCTACTGCGATCAGTTCTACCTTAGAGGGTACATCTGGTTCTGTTTCTTTGACTTGCAGATTTTTCTTTGTTAATATTATAATTCCCCCTTCTTTTTTAAAGCTCCTATCTCTTCTCCATATATTGTATTCCTCAAGGTTTAGGGCATCGTTTGATATCCTTGATGTTAATTTTGTTTCAGTTAGGCAAACAATATGTGGTTCCTTTTCTTTAATATAATCATTCATCTCTAGTAATTTAGATACCATTCCATCTACGTTAGAGTACATCAACTTCATCATCTTGTTTACATACTTGTCATGATCTGGGTCTACTTCCTCCTTTTTATTCCCTCCTGTTTATGTATCATTTTCTTACCTGCAATCCAATTACTTTGTAAAAAATGTGTTCTTCTCTTCCTCTGAGCTTCCCTCGTTTGTTTTTGCATCCTCCCTCTTCGCAATTAGTAATCCCAGTTCCTCTTGAGTTAGGCATCTTTTTATCCATACATTTTCAAAATCCTCTATTTCCATAATTTTGTTTGCATTTTTCAGTACTTCCTCCACAGTGTTTACACTCTGGAAGGTTACTTTCGGGGGCCTTGAGTTATTTCTCTCACATTTCTCTAGCCTTTTGTGTTCCTCTAGGTCTTTACTACAGATTTCCTCTGCTACTTCTTTCAATAAGCTCATTACATTTGTCATCTCCTTTTTGTCTCTTGAAATCTTGTTTTTTATATCTTCCTCCTCTATATCAGTGATTACTGTAGATTTGTTGATGTCTGCCGAATCTTTGACCAATTTTGGATTGTTTTGGATTATTTTTTTCACTTCCTTTTTAATGCTCTTTTCTTCGACTCTTGTTTCTATGTCTTTCTTTACTTTCATCATTTCAGCATATGTGGTTTCCACATCATTTTTGTAGCTTTGCATCGCCTCGTTCACCTAGGTTATCTTCTCCTGCTGTGGTCCGTCAGAGAGCTTGCCTGCCTTATTGTCTCTGTACCATTTTTGAACTCTTCCATAATACTCTCATGGTTGGCAACTGTGCTTGCCATTTCACTAATCTTCCTTCTAAGTGTACCCATCTCAACTGAAAGCTCATCTATTGTTGTGTCCTTCTTTTGAACCTCCTTTACTAATTTTTTATTTCCTCTTGCATGTGCAACTGCTTTTTAATTTCATGTTTCACTCTGAAATGCCTTCTCTAATCTGTGTACTCTTTCTACCAGCTTATTGTACGTCTCCATTTCCACCAATTCCCGGTAGAAATCATCATCCTGCTTTCTACCTTTATCCGTTTTGTTAACTCCTTTCAAGTTTGGTTTGATAAAGATTGTGGTCATCTTGTGGTACTAAGAGAAAGATTCTACTTACAGTTTTGTATTCCTGTACGTCACAGACCAAACAGTAAACACTAAATACTTGATTTGCTTGTTCGGCACATCTGCACTACTTTGTTGTATTCTGTTATTGGAACAACACTTTTACTTAAACTTTCTCTTTTATGTTTTATGTTAGAACACCACCTCTCCTCCTCTAAACCTCACCTTCTTTTCCCAACTGAGACTCAGCTGTCTGAGCCAACTGACAGCAAACTCTTTTCTGTATCCTCCTACTTTCTCTGTACTCATTTCAAAGCCAAAGGTGGCTGTTGCGTATATATACACAAGTTATCTTGCTCTCGTATTCCTGAACTTGATTCTTCTGAATTCTCTACAGTCTGGCTTCGGCTCTCCTGTCATTCTCTGACTAAATATATCTGCATTGTTTACTTATTCCCTAATTCTACTGACTATGGAAAATTCTTTGACTATCTTACTTCTACGATGGAACAAATTCTATCCATTTCTCCTTTCTCTGAAATCTCTAATCTAGGAGATTTCAACGTTCACCGCCACCTTTGACTCTCCTCTCCTTTCACTGATCCACCTGGTGAACAAGCCTACATCTTTTTTATCCGTAATGACCTAGAGCAGCTTGTACAGCTCCCTACCCGTAACCCTGACTGCCTTGGAGAAAGCTCCAACATACTTGACCTCTTCGTTACAACTAATCCTTCTGCTACAGTGTAAATCTTTCCTTTCCATTGGGCTCCTTCGATCACAGCCTCATTTAATCTGTCCTATCGCCCTGATATGGCCTGTGAACCCTCCAAAGAAACGTCAGCTGTGGCACTTTGGAGCTGCAGATTGGGAGGCCCTCAGGCAGTAATTCTTTTATTTTCCCTGGAATGATTATTACTTCCATGGCCGTGAGCCATCTGGGTGTGCCTTGCGCACTACGGTTATTCTCTCGGGCATGGAAGCATACATTCTCTTCTCATATCCTTTGACTAATGCAAGAAAGACTTGGTTTAATCGCACTTGTTCTAATGCTGTCTGCAACAAGGAGAGGGCCTATAAAAGGTACCAGAGCCAACCCACCTCTGAATCACATCTTGTTTATGTTTCAGTCCGGAATCGTGCCAAGTCTGTTCTTTGCACTGCTAAAAATAATTTCATCCATACTAAATGCTCTCAAATCTCCAACTCGAATTCTTCTTCCTCCATCTGGCACCCTGCCAAAAACCTTTCTAACAACTTTACCTCATCATCCTTCCCTCCTCTTTTCTACTCTGATGGTTCTGTAGCTGTTTCTTCTACTGATAAAGCAGATCTCTGCTCAGACTTTCTCCTCCAATTCCACCTTAGACGATTCAGGTGCTGTTCCTCCAACACTCCCCCCATCAGACTTTCTCATGGCTAACATTAAAATTTCTTCAGCTGATGTTTTTTCTGCCATCACTGGCCTCGATACTAACAAGACATATGGGCCTAATGGAGTCCCTCCTGTTGTCCTCAAGAACTGTGCTTCTGTGCTAACACCCTGCCTAGGTAAACTCTTTCGCCTCTGTCAACTCGTACCTTTCCTACTTGCTTGAACTTTGCTCTCATTCAGCCAGTCCCAAAGAAGAGTGACCATTTCCAACCCTCTGACTATCGTCCAATTGCTTTAACATCCTGTATCTCAAAAGTTTTCGAGTCAGTTCTTAGTGGAAAAATTTTAAAGCATCTTTCCTATCACAACCTTCTTTCTGATTGTCAGTATGGGTTCTGTCAGGGACGCTCCTCCGACGATCTCATCTACCTTTCAGACTCCTGGTCATCCTCCTTTAGGGACTTTTGCGAAAGCTTTGCCATTACACTTGACATCTCAAAGGCTTTCGATCGAATCTGGCATAAATCTTTAATTTCCAAACTGCCCTCATACGGTTTCTATCTTTCTATCTGTGCCTTCATCTCTAGCTTCCTTTCTGGTCATTCTGTAGCCGCTGTTGTAGACGGCCATCGTTCTTCTCCTAGATCTATCAATAGTGGTGTTCCTCAGGGCTCTGTCCTATCACCAACTCTCTTCCTCTTATTCATCAATGACCTTCTAAGCCGTACATCTAAGCCTATCCACTGATATGCTGATGATTCCACCCTTCACTTATCCATTCGGTTTCTGCAAAGTCCATCTCAGCAGTTACTTCAGCAAACAAGGGATGAGGCTATGGCACACCTAATGTCTGACTTGGCTTGTATCTCTGACTAGGGTAAAAGTAATCTTGTTATTTTTAATGCAACAAAGACCCAGTTCTTAAACCTATCATCCCGACAAAATCTGCCACAGGAGTACCCATTAATGTTTAATAATATCCTGCTTAATCCTGCATCATCCTTAAACATACTTGGGGTTTGATTCTGTCTTGGAAAGATCATATTACATCTCTTGTAAAATCTGCTCCCGAGAGATTAGGTATGCTAGGCCGACTCCGTTCCTTCTTTACCCCTGCACAGTTGTTGACTCTATACAGGAGTTTTATGTGCCTCTGTGTAGAGTACAACTCTCATGTGTGGAGAGGCTCCCCACATACAGCTCTTCTCAATAGGGTGGAGTCAAAGGCTATTCGTCTCATCAGCTCTCCTCCTCTTACTGGCTCCCTTCAACCTCTGTCTCTTCATCGCACTGTTGCATCTTTATCTTTTTTCTATCGCTACTTCAATGGTCACTGCTCCTCTGAACTGTCTACTTGCATTCCTCCACCTCTATGAAGGGGACGTAGCACCCGTCTAGCAGCAAACTCTCATCCCTTTTCTGTCCAGGTCTCTAATGCAAGAGTTAAACGTTACTCCCAGTCCTTCAATTATGCAACAGGTCAACTCTGGAACTGTCTCCCTCTGTCTGTATTTCCTGCTAGCTATGATCTCCAGTCTTTCAAACGCAGTGTGTCCAGGCATCTCGAAATAATCGGATCTTGAATTTGGCTCTCTCTTGTATTTTGTTTTTCTCTTGGAAGGAACAATATTGCGTGCTCGTGGCCTTTGGTTCCTTCTTCCTAGCATAAAAAAAAAAAGTGCAGAGCGACGTGCTGCACGTCCTGCCTCTTTCGCATCCAGTGTGTGTGTGTGTGTGTGTGTGTGTGTGTGTGTGTGTGTGTGTGTGTGTTCGAAAACTATCTTGAAAATGAAATAAAAACTTAAAAATTATCACAGTTTTATAAATACTTCTGTTCATTTCTCGCCTATTTTTTTTTAATCTCATTGTCCCCCAATACACTGATTACACAATATAGTGATGTAGTGGACGTAGCAGATACACTTAGTGGTTCTTATCACAACCAGAAGATGACGCCCGAGCTTTACTTTGGGGTGAGATCATTAGTGTGAGGGACCGAGAGCTTTGCATGCCAAACTAAACCACCCAGTTAGATTTTTGGTCAGGGAAACACAGTGACGAATATATAAATTACTGATAACGATGCACTTTTCGGTCAGAGATTTACATACATCCCACTTGACATGGAGGCGCTCATGAAGAACCGCACTGTGATAGTAATGAATGACGATTTCTGATAATGCTTAACCCCTTCAGTCGGGTGCCATATGTTCTATCTATAGCCAGACGCCATAATCACGTAAAGGGTGGCCCTTTGTCTCTTGAGTTTGTTGTTTTACGGGGAGGGGCACTAACACTCCGCCAACCCACTTGCTGACACGTAGGGAACACGTGTGGGTTGGTTATATGGTTACCACCCAGCGCTGTAAATGGCTTCCTGGCTTACAGGAAACCATTACGCTTGTCACTCAGTGTAAAGCCACCTGTTGAAGAGTAATAAAAAGTGACAGTAAAGATGGGAGAAATAGGAACAGAGGAGGGCAGACACAGAAAAAGAATGTTAAAGGTGAAGGAAGTAGGCAGCGCTACATCAAGTGAGTGGATGATGGTTGCCACCACCTACCACCGTGTCGTATGCTAATGTGATATTTTTGCCATCTCTGCTCGATCTTATTGTTCCATGGACAGACTTTCCGAACTGCAGGGATGAAACAGTCTTCATTAACTTCATCTCTGCCTGATATCTAAGATGATAAAACATTCCCAGTATACCAAGAACAAAATAAAATATACACCATCGTAGTGAAGGAGTTATTGATATGAATTATCATGATAAGATGAACGATTATTTGGGAAGGTTACTTACTTTTCTCAGGTGATGCTCGCTCGTCAAGTGCTCATGAACCTGGGGAAATATAAGGTTTTTAACTAATGCAATAGACAAGTGCTCAATACTAAGTGCTCATGAAACTAAGAAAGTATACTTAAAGCTTCTTAGCCTATAATTATGATCAACAAGTCCCTACGAACTTCAACAGGTATCTAAAATATTTCTCAGCCAAATCTGACCATAATCAGGCCACTACTGAATTGGATTACTATAAGAGTATTAATGTTCTAGTTAGTACTTTTCCACTTTAATATTGATTCTCGTGTCATGGTGAGGTGTTTAGCAGGTGTCTGTTTGAAAAATACAGAGAAACAACAATATACATAAGTTAAGCTAAAATAAACACATAGGTGTCAAGTTGTTGGTTGCTGTATGAGTTAACATATGTATCTACAGTACATATATATATATATATATATATATATATATATATATATATATATATATATATATATATATATATATATATATATATATATATATATATATATATATATTGTTACGGAACAGAGAAAGATAATGTACACTTTAAGTGAGAATACGAAGAGTCACTACTGTCCCGTAAAGTTCCAGGTTCAAAACAAAGAGTTGGGTAAAATTACAAGTTAAAGTTTAATGCTTAAATTAACAACAAAACATTCAGAACTCATAAGGATAATGTAATGGCAAATAAACAGGTTAAATATATGGTTAACTGCAATAGCCTCTATTAACACGAAGTTAGCAAGAGTAAATTTATCTAAGTCAGCCCTGATAAAATGAGATACCAGATAATACTCAGTGAATGCCAGATAAATTATTACAGATACAAACTATTATCAAAAATGACTGACATAAAGATCCATACATGAATTACAAAAACTTCACTAAGCCTACAAATTAAACTTATGCTATACAGTACAAGAAAAAATGCAACAGTTATACTCAAATTACACACAGCTGCTAGATGGTTGGAGACTTCTTGAGCACTCACAATAATAATATCTGTACAGGGGAGGACAGAGATGTGAACAAAATGAGGAGCAGATCTAAGTGGCAATGATGCAGAGACTGAGCTCATTATATAGGAGCCAGGAGAGCTTGATATAAATTGTAATGAGGACGCGCAAAATGAAGCGATGGGGACAAACGGTCGACAATCCCGCTCTGAAGAACAGAAAGGACGACTTACTCTACTATAACGGTAGAAGGGGGGACTGAGGCAGAACACGCTCGTGATCAAACATGCAGCATACTGTGCGTTAAAATTACACAAAGGATGATGAAATCATAGGCTATGTAACACCTCCCCACAAAGAAAAAGAAATTTACAAAGGAAATTTCTTATTACTCTAAAACAATCTGTCTAAAGTCTAGATAAGCAATCTGCAATAACATTCTCTTTCCCCTTGACATGTTGTATGTCTAATGAATACTCCTGAAGAAGTAGACTCCATCTTGTCAATCTCTGATTTTTATCTTTAAACTTACTAAGGAATTTCAGTGGGTTGTGGATCGGTATAAATGACTATGGGGTCAAAACCAGAACACAAATAAAATGAAAAATGCTGTTAACCCAAAATCAAGGCCAAAAGCTCTTTCTCAATAGTTGAGTAGTTCTTTTGAGGTGGAGTGAACTTCTTACTGTAATAAGATACAGGATGTTCAATACCCTGATCATCCTCTTGCAGCAAAACAGCCCCAGCTCCTGTATCACTTGCATCAACAGCCATCTTAAAAGGCTTAGCAAAATTTGGAGTAGCGAGCACTGGCTGACTTAATAGAATAGCTTTAAGTTTGTTGAAAGAGGATTCACAGTTATCGGTCCAGACAAATTCAACTCCTTTTTCAGTAGGTCTGTAAGTGGTGATACAAGAATAGAAAAGTTAAGAACAAATCTCCTGTAATAACCTACCATTCCCAAAAATCTTTGTAGCTCTTTCCTACTTTTAGGTCTGGGAAGATCACTTATAACCTGAACCTTAGCTCCTGGTGGTGCAACATGTCCATCACCAATTATATACCCAAGGTACTGAACTTTAGCTTGACCAAACTCACACTTTGATAAATTAGCTACAAGATTAGCATGAACTAAACGGTCAAGAAATTTACTGACATGGCATAGGTGATCTTTCCAGTTGTCACTGAAGATTAATACATCATCAATATAAACAACACACCCTGCCAAACCCTCTGTTACAACATTCATGAGCTTCTGAAATGTGGCTGGTGCATTCTTCATACCATACGGCATTACAGAACATGCAAAGCCTTTCCTAGTGTTACAAAACATGAGATCTCCCTAGCACGTTCAGTCATAGGTACTTGCCAGTATCCCTTTAACAAATCAAACTTACTTATGTACCTAGCCTTTCCGATCTTGTCTATGCAATCTTCCACACGAGGGAGAGGGTAAGTGTCTGTTTTGGTTATCTGATTAACACGTCTGTAGTCGATGCAAAGCCTCTGTGACCCACCTGGCTTAGGGACTAGGAGTGACAGGAGAACTCCACTCGCTCTGACAGGGCTCAATCATCTTGTGGTCCAACAGGTAGCCAAGCTCCTTCTGGATGAGAGGAACTTTCACTGGGTTCACACGGTAAGGAGGCAATTTAATTGGCTTTGCGTCTCCAACATCGACATCATGCATCAACACAGTGGTTCTTCCTGGAGTAGCACGGAACACTTGCGGGTACTCCTGCAGTAATGCCGAAAACTCCTGCCTTTCCTTGGGAGGTAGATGAGAAAGCTTAGTCTGGAGATCATTCATGATATCAGGATTCTTCCCCAAACTATCACTCAGGCTCATACTGCATGGGAGAGCTTCACTTGCAGACTCGGGTGGAACAGCTACAGTGCAGACTGATTATTTTCGTCCCGCCTGTGATATAATTTTAGCATGTTGATGTGACAAAGTTGCTTGCTCTTTCTACGATCTGGTGTGGCGATGACATAGTTGACATCACTGAGTTTCTTCTCCACGAAATAAGGGCCACTAAACTTGGCTTGAAGAGGTTGCCCATGAACTGGTAGCAGAATCAAACCTGATCTCCTGGCTGAAAGTGGCATAACCTGGACTTCTTATCATACCAAGTCTTCATCTTCTCCTGAGCAGCTCCTAAATTCTCTCTCGCCAGCTGTAAAGCAGTGGACAGCCGTTCTTTGAACTTCATCACATACTCCAGCAGGTTGACGTCATCTTCCTCCGACAGCCAGCATTCCTTGAGTAGCTTAAGGGGTCCTCTTACTTCATGGCCAAACAGTAGTTCAAAAGGTGAGAAGCCCAGTGATTCATTTGGAGATTCTCTTGCAGCAAACACAACGAATGGAAGACCTTTATCCCAGTCTTTCTGATGTTCCAAACAGTATTTCTTGAGCATCGATTTGAGTGTTTGATGATATCTCTCCAACGCTCCTTGGGTCTGGGGATGGTAAGCTGAAGACGTGATCTGGGAGATGCCCAACTCTTTCAGAGACTGCTTGAAAACATTTGACATGAAATTACTCCCTCGGTCTGACTGTACCTCCTTGGGCAGACCAAACTTTGTGAAGAACCCTAGCATTTCCTTAACCACGTTCTTTGCTGAGATGTTTCTATATGGAATGGCTTCAGGATAACGAGTAGCCATATCAATCATGGTCAACACATAAGAAAATCCTGAAGAAGTCTTGGGAAGAGGGCCCACAATATCCACCAACACACGGGTGAAAAGGCGCGCCTCAAAAGGAGGAATGGGAACTAGAGGTGCAACCTTTTTGGTCTGATTACACTTCCCCACAACTTGACAGGTGTGACAAGACTTACAATACCAGGAAACATCCCTGAATATACCTGGCCAGAAGTGTTTCAAAATGCGTGCCACAGTCTTCCTCACTCCAAGGTGTCCTGCCAAACTGGAATCATGAGCCACTCTAATGATATCCTGCCTACAAACACGAGGGATGACAACTTGATGTACAACCTCCCATTCACAGTCGGCTGATGCTGTTGGGGGTCTCCACTTCCTCATAAGTACTCCTGACTTTACATAATAACAAGTAGAAGCACCGGCTGACTCTTCTTCACTGTAAGCAGAGTTAGTTAGACCTTTCAACTCAGGGTCAGCAACCTGCAACTCAACCAACTTGACGAGACAAATTATCAACACTACGGGGTACTGCCTCATCTGGTGAGTGGTCCAAATTAGCAAGAAAAGTGTCAGCTAGGATAACATCATCATCATCATTATCCTCTAAATCACCAGTAACTTTAGACTTAGCCCTAGTGACAGCACATGCAGGGAACACATCAGGGACATCACAATCCTGGGACGCAGCCACTGGCTCACAGACAACTGAGGAGCTGGACACACTTGACTTCCACCAATATCATTTCCAAGTAAGAAAGTTACACCTGACATTGGGAGTGTCTCAACCAACCCAACCATAACAGAACCATTAACAAAACCAGACTCTAAATTCACTCTGCACAGAGGGACAGAGAAGTAATTATTCCCTACACCTTGTAAGATTACAGTTTCATCAGAGGAATTAACATTAGAGCCTAGAACACTGGTCAGCATAAGGGATTGGCAAGCACCTGTATCACGATATATTTTAACCGATTTCCTGTCATTACTGTCCATAGGACTGACAAAACCATCAGACAGGAAATTAGCACATGAACTCTTGAGAGTGTCACCCACGTTACTGCTCAAAAGAGGAGCTCCATCATGAGAATTTAAGTTACCCTCAAAGCAGGTTCAGTTAACTCAGTTAAAGAATTCTGGGAACTCTCAAGAGTGGACACTAGACCAATTGACTGAATATTTAAAGACTCCTTTTTGTTCACATCACGCTGTCTCCTGAAACATCTCTCCGTAGTATGACCAAGCTTACTACAATAAGTACATTTACTTTTCTGAAATCAGAGGTGATGCTGGTATTTACTTCCTGAGAAACATCATCCTTATTCTCTTCCTGTTACCTGTACTCTGAGTAGAGGCAACGTACTTACTCTCAGCTTTCCCTTTTTCTCTAGAATATCTCTTGTGAGTGAGAACATACTCATCAGCTAAAACTGCAGCATCAGACAAATTATCTATTCTTTTCTCATCAAGATATAGGCTTACATCTTTACTAATACACCTTTTGAAGTCCTCCAGCAAAATCATCTGCTTAAATTTGTCAAAATCAGAATCCACATTCTTAGAATTTAACCACTGCTCTAACAAATCTTCTTTGATTTTTGCATACTCAACATGGGATTGCTTATCTTGCTTGTATGTTGTCCTAAATTTTACTCTATAAGCTTCAGGAACAAGCTCATAGGCCTTAAGAATCAAGCTCTTAACTACATCATAATTATCAGACTGATCCTGAGGCAAAGATGCATAAGTTACTTGAGCTTTACCGGTGAGAACTGTTTGAAGGAGCACTGGCCAATACTCCTTAGGCCAATTAAAACCTGTAGCTACCCTCTCAAACAACTGAAAATACTTTGTTAAATCAGATTCATTAAAAGGAGGGACAAGTTTAACATTTTTAGCCACATCAAAATCATCAGAGCTAGATGATCCAGTTCCACCTTGTTTCATGCGATACTCATGGTCTGCCTGAATCCTGGCAAGTTCAATTTGTGCCTGAGCCTGTACCTGTGCCTCTTCAATACGAGCCTGAGATTCCGCCTCCTTAGCCTGAGACTCAGCCTCCTTAGCACGTGCTTGAAATTCAGCTTCCTTCACACGAGCCTCCTGCAGGGCTAGCTGTAACTTAGCTAATTCAATCTGCGTATGCTCATTTGGAGGAGTTACATTAAACAAGCTTTTATTAATCATGCCAACAATTTGATCTTTAGAATGATGAGAGTGAACTGCAATTCCCAATTGTTGAGCAACAAGCTTAAGTTCATTCTTTGTTCTGTTTTCTATATCACACAGTGTTTGCACATTTGACAAAAAATCTTTGGCTTCATCAAGTGTAGAAATAGTAGCCATCATGAATATATCACAGTCACAAAATATCAAACAATATCCTTATGATAATATCCTGAATATCCTGATATGAGGTCGCCAAATTTATGTTACGGAACAGAGAAAGATAATGTACACTTTAAGTGAGAATACGAAGAGTCACTACTGTCCCGTAAAGTTCCAGGTTCAAAACAAAAGAGTTAGGTAAAATTACAAGTTAAAGTTTAATGCTTAAATTAACAACAAAACATTCAGAACTCATAAGGATAATGTAATGGCAAATAAACAGGTTAAATATATGGTTAACTGCAATAGCCTCTATTAACACGAAGTTAGCAAGAGTAAATTTATCTAAGTCAGCCCTGATAAAATGAGATACCAGATAATACTCAGTGAATGCCAGATAAATTATTACAGATACAACCTATTATCAAAAATGACTGACATAAAGATCCATACATGAATTACAAAAACTTCACTAAGCCTACAAATTAAACTTATGCTATACAGTACAAGAAAAAATGCAACAGTTATACTCAAATTACACACAGCTGCTAGATGGTTGGAGATTTCTTGAGCACTCACAATAATAATATCTGTACAGGGGAGGACAGAGATGTGAACAAAATGAGGAGCAGATCTAAGTGGCAATGATGCAGAGACTGAGCTCATTATATAGGGGCCAGGAGAGCTTGATACAACTTGTAATGAGGACGCGCAAATGAAGCGATGGGGACAAACGGTCGACAATCCCGCACTGAATAACAGAAAGGACGACTTACTCTACTATAACGGTAGAAGGGGGGGACTGAGGCAGAACACGCTCGTGATCAAACATGCAGCATACTGTGCGTTAAAATTACACAAAGGATGATGAAATCATAGGCTATGTAACAATATATATATATATATATATATATATATATATATATATATATATATATATATATATATATATATATATATATATATATATATATATATATATATATATATATATATATATATATATATATATATATATATATATATATATATATATATATATATATATATATATATATATATATATATATATATATATATATATATAAGCAATTTTGAAAGTGAGCATTGAAGTAACAAAGTCGTTGCATGACAGCATTGTGATCCATGCTCTAACGGACAGAAGCGAAGCTTGGACCTTGTTGGAAGGACACAAGTCAAGAGTGAGAGCAGTGAAAATGAGTTATTTGAGAGGAGCATGTGGAATTACATGGAGAGACAGACTGACAAATGAGGAAGTGAAGGAGCGTTGTGGTGTGGATGTGGATGTGATAGAAAGCATTAGGAGAATTGTACTGAAGTGGTTTGGCCATGTTGAGAGGATGGAGAAAAGAGACTAACTAGGAGAATGTATATGAGTGAGGCGGAGTGCGGAAAGGACAGGGGGGAACCGAGGATGAGATGGAGGGATGGAGTAGAGAGGTTTATGAGAGTGAAGGATGTAAATTTGAGAGAGGGCAGGGAAATGGCTGGGGCAGGGCGACATGGAGGTGATTCATTTGTGACCACCGCTTGCAGGATTAAGGCGTATGGATATAGACAGATAGAATTTTATACACACCCAGCGCTCAAAAAAGACTAGCTGTGAAGGGACTGGTAGCTGTGGGGATGAAGGCACTGCTATTACCAATCTGATGATGTATTCTTCACCGTATTCTTGCTATCTCCAGACTAGTTTATTCAGCTCTGGAAAAACGTTTCGGACGTGAGAGGATACATACGAGTATATGTTTTATTTACCACATCAGCTTTAGAGAAAAGTTTCCGGCTGGAGAGTATAGATTTATGTTCCATTTACGTTTTGGACTGGAAGAAGAGATACTTATTTCATGTACCACTTCAGCTTTGG
This sequence comes from Coenobita brevimanus, assembly GCF_032717465.1. Classification (NCBI taxonomy): domain Eukaryota; kingdom Metazoa; phylum Arthropoda; class Malacostraca; order Decapoda; family Coenobitidae; genus Coenobita; species Coenobita brevimanus. The sequence continues at coordinate 3,603,477 of NC_137066.1, forward strand.
AGAAACGTTTCGGACTAGGGAGGATAGATATTTCATTTACCACTACAGTGTTTGAAGAAACGTTTAGGACTGTTTCGGACTGGAGGGGATAGATATGCATTCCATTTACCATATTACTAAATGAAATTTACCGAAAACTGAATACAATTGTCTGGAACTAGCAAGAATTAAACACACGTCAAGAGGCTAATCTGAACAAACTGATGTGGTACCTGGTCCTCCGTGAGCGTCATGTAACAGGCTCTGCAGGAGTAGACGTGAGTGTAATTGTCCGCCTCCTGAAGGATCTCGTTGGCCAGGGAAGCGTTACCTCCACCACCACCTCCACCACTCTGATAGGTAATAGCAAGAAGACTCATGTGGGGCAGTAACTCCTCTCTCTCTCTCTCTCTCTCTCTCTCTCTCTCTCTCTCAGATCATACTGTTACACTAAGGCTATAATTCTTCTATTCAGACACATCCCGGTAGAGTTAAAGACGATAAAATAAAGAAAATTTAAGACAGAACACAGACATACATACTTCTGTGGAAATCGCCTTGATGATTAATGAACATCCAAGAATACAGTATTTCTAAATATGTGTGCTTGTGTCTTGGCCTTTGACCCCAGTAATCCCTTAAAAGACCTCAATAATTAATAATAAAAAAAGGGTGACTGAGGAGATCTGCCCAACGAGCACTTGTACGAAGTTTGAAGAGAATTGGTGAAAAAAAATCAAGGAATGACACTGAACTGAAAAGTGTTTGCAAGAAAACGAGGAAGAAAAAAACAAAAGGAAAGAAAGAAAAAAGTAGAAGTGGAAGAAGAAGAAGAAGAAGAAGAACAAGAAGAAGAAGTAGAAGAAGAAGAAGAAGAGGAAGAAGAAGAAGAAGAACAAGAAGAAGAAGTAGAAGAAGAAGAAGAAGAACAAGAAGAAGAGGAAGAAGAAGAAGAAGAACAAGAAGAAGAAGTAGAAGAAGAACAAGAAGTAGAAGAAGAACAAGAAGAAGAAGAAGAGGAAGAAGAAGAAGAAGAAGAAGAAGAACAAGAAGAAGAAGTAGAAGAACAAGAAGAAGTAGAAGAAGAAGAAGAAGAGGAAGAAGAAGAAGAAGAAGAAGAAGAAGAAGAACAAGAAGAAGAAGTAGAAGAAGAAGAAGAAGAAGAAGAAGAGGAAGAAGAAGAAGAAGAAGAAGAAGAAGAAGAAGAAGAAGAAGAAGAAGAAGAAGAACAAGAAGAAGAACAAGAAGATGAAGAAGAAGAAGAAGAAGAAGAACAAGAAGAAGTAGAAGAAGAAGAAGAAGAAGAAGAAGAACAAGAAGAAGAAGAAGAGGAAGAAGAAGAAGAAGAAGAACAAGAAGAAGAAGAAGAAGAAGAAGAAGAAGAAGAAGAAGAAGAAGAAGAGGAAGAAGAAAGAAGAAGAAGAAGAAGAACAACAACAACAACAACAACAACAAGTAGAAGAAGAAGAAGAAGAAGAGGAAGAAGAAAGAAGAAGAAGAACAACAACAACAACAACAACAACAAGTAGAAGAAGAAGAAGAAGAAGGAGAAGAAGAAGAGGAAGAAGAAGAAGAAGAAAGAAGAAGAAGAAGAAAAAGAAGGGACAGGAAAAAGAAGAAGAAGAAGAAAGAAGAAGAAGAAGAAGAAGAAGTAGAAGAAAGAAGAAGAAGAAGAAGAAAGAAGAGGAAGAAGGACGAAGAAACAAGGAAGAGGAAGGAAGGAAGGAAGGACGGATGGAAGGAAGGAAGGAAGGAAGGAGGGAAGGAAGAAGAAGAAGAAGAAGAAGAAGAAGAAAGACAAAGGACGAAGGAAGAGGAAAGAGAAAAAAGAAACAAAGAGGAAGGAAGAAAAGGGAAAAAGAAGATGAAGAAGAAAAAGAAAAAGGAGGAGGAGGAGGAAGGAAGAGCAAAATGGAAGAAGAAGAAGAAGGAAGAAGAGGTAGGAAGAAGAATGATGATGAAGAAAAAGAGGGAATAAAAGGAAAGAAGAAGAAGAAGAAAGAAGGAAATGCAGGAAGAAGGAAGAAGCAGGAAGAAAGAATAAGAAAAAGAAAAACGAAGAAGAAAAAGTTGGAAGAAGAAGAAGAAGAAGAAAGAAAGAAAGAAAGAACGGAGAAAAAAAAGCAGAAAGAAGGAAGACTAAAGATAAGAAGAAAGAAGAAGAAGGAAGAATGAATTAGAATGAGATACAAGAAGAAAGAAAAGGAAGAGGAAAGAAAAGGAAACAGAAAGAAGAAAGAAGAAAGGATGAAGAAAGAAGAAAGGCGGATACAAAGACCAAGGCACACAAACATGGATACGAGACTACGTAAAGGAGGATGCTGTGTCGTGGGAACAGAGGTTGTTCGTGAGTAGGAACAGGAATGTTTGGAAGTCGTTTTGTCAAAGCCATACTTCACAGAATGCGAGATAGACAGAAAGATAGACAAAATAGACAGACAGGGATAGGGATAGACAGATAAATAAACTGGTAGATCGACATGGTGACAAATAGATAGACAGGTAGACAGACAGACAGGTAAATAGATATACTGAAAGATAAATAAACTGAATAAACGAAAACATGTACTGTACATTCGCTAAGTTCCATTAGTCTTATTGTGTTCTCCCTACTTAAAAAAAATATTGCACCATTCTCACATGCCTGGATTCTTACGACTCAGTTTAAACTGTTGTTACCTTCTTGAGATGGATCTTTGACTTTAGGTCCTGCCTGTATGAAGCTTTGGAAGCTAGTTGTCTGTTATAAACATCACACCCGTACGGTCCCACTTTACCCCTAGTGACGCCCATTCCCAAAGCTTAGGCAAGCTCATCCCTCTGCCTCTTGGATTCCTCTGTGAGAAAGGCATAATATCTTCATCATCACCACCATCATAGTTTGCAGCGTTACAGGGAATGGGTTAAATTTAAATACAGGGACACAAAAGAACATATAAAGAACTCTGAACCCAGTGTTCAGTGATTTGGACTGTACTCCAACGTTCGTTTACTCACCACGTTAGGATTCAAATTTTTTGGCTCTACCTTACAAACAAACCATCTGTGTAAAAGTGTAGAAGGAAGAAAGCATTCCGTCAATTGTAAAGGTAAAAAAAAGTGTAAGGTCTCTTGTCACGTGCTCATACATGCTTCATCCATCCATTTCTACCTGCTTTCAGTTCTTAGCCTTTTAGATTTCATGCCTTGACTTCTCGAATATTCAGATTAGTCAGGGAGCCACTTGAGGCTATCGTGCAAAAAAAAAAAAAAAAAGGGTTGTGTTGGACCCGACAGATAAACTTTTTGCAGTGCCCTAGCTATTAAGAAGGATAGCTAAGGTATATCAAAATGTAAGATACTTTTAAAAATTGCATTGCGAAACTATTTTTTTGGATGGCTTTAATGCGAAAATCTCGATTTTCCCCCCAAATTACAAATCTGTTAAAACTTAACTTTGAATGATCAGTTTAAGCCCAAATTAGGTCCACTACCGCCGATTGGGCTGTGGATACGACATATAATATTGCAAATGGATATATGAATTACAACACAAGTTATGCCAAAAAATTATTTTTGTAAAGGGAGAAATATGGAAAGACTATGCCATTTCATAATTTTTCTCGCCTAATTGTACCTCAACAGACAGATTATTATTTTTTTTTCATATACTTCAGATATGTGAGTAGATAATAAAAATATATATGACAAGGCTTTGTAGAAGCAAGCTATAAAATATACTCCTCTCATTTCAGAATAAACTACATCGGAATTGACGGCAGTCAAAATGGATCCTGTTTGGAAAGCAGAAGCCAGCCCAAAAACATGTATAGACTTCACATTTAAGGAACGTTTGATATGCCAGAGAACATCTTCAAAACCTCTCAGAAAATTAACAGCATTGCTACTGGAGAGAAAAATCCATCAAATGATATCATCTTTGCAAAGGCAAAAGGCATTGTAGCAATGAAAAAAAAAAAAAATCAAGAAACAGGATCTACAAAGATTATTCCTCCAGAGATACAATGCTTTCCACAACAAAAGAAAACCAGTCTGAACAAAAAACAAACAATACTGAAAGTTTACCAAGAAGAATCAGCAGTCACAAGAACTTTATGCTTCATACAGAAGAGTGATGAAACCACGAGAAGGGAAGCATTTTCACACGAATGGACACCTTATCTAAGCTCACTTCTTCAACCTGATCCCAAGTTTCCATATGGCTTTACCAAGACCAGAGGCATTAAGTGCGATTTTATTGCACACCTCGTGGCAGAAAGTGTTGGAGTCACCCAAACAGACATGTTACCTGCATCTGAATTACCAGCTGTTTATATCACCGATGCCATGGCATTTATACAGAGGTTCCAAACCCATGGTGCTAAAACCTTTGGTAATTTAGTCGACCGATATGCAGCAAAGATAATGAAAATGAAGCCAAAAGGAGTCAACGAAATCCATTTTGTTGGCTACCGTTATGATTTTTCAAATGAAAAAGGTCTTAAGACTGATGAAAGAATTCTCCGTGGAAACACCACACCACAATTTTTACCAGAAGAAAATGTTAGCATTTCCAACTGGAAAGTCCTTATGAAAAAATCTAGGAACAAGGCTTATTTACTGGATTTCTTATTACGGATGATTTGTGCCAAAAAAACACACCCTTATACCAAAAGGTATCTCCCTTGTCCTTGGTGGTACATTTTCCAGCAAAGATAAGACTGTAAGAATTAGCAGAGGCAGTGTTCATGAAATTGAACTACTCAGATGCGAAGAACACGAAGAAGCAGATACCCATATAATAGTTCATCTTGCGTATGCAACTAGATAACATGAACAGTCACATGTTGTAGTTCAAGCAACAGACACAGACATTGTTGTCTTGTCCATGTATCACTACTGTCATTTACAATCTGTGACAGAAATGTGGATCCAGAAGCTGGATAAGCATTTATCAGTGCATAAACTTGTACAGTTGTTGTCACATAAATACCAAACAGAAAAAACAGACCCTTGCACATGCACTGATATTCGCTTACGTAATTTCTGGAGGTGACAGCATTAGCTACATTTCCCGTCATGGAAAAAGGAAGGCAGCCAAGAAAGCTTTACAGAAAGCTGGACAGTTTTCAGAGATATCATGTTACGGTGAATCGGTGCTGAACAGGGTCTAACAGACGGCATTTTTAAAGAAGCAAGAGCTTTTATGGTCAGTCTTTATGTTGCCGATACATTTGAAGACCTAAATGTGTTGAGGGAACATGTTTTTGCATCAAGCAGAACAGACCTGAGAAACTAACCTCCTACTGAAGATGCTTTTCATCAGCATTTACCTCGTGCACTGTGCTAATTTATTGTTTACAAGCGAATCCACATGTGCAAATTGTCTCTGCCACCTGCCACCCAGTATGGCAGAAGAGTTGTCAGTGGCATACTACAACCCATAATGATGACCAAACCAGCAAAACCAACATCAGCAAACCCAGCTTCTTGCAAACGCTATGTATCAAACTGCTTACGTAACTGCCTATACGCAAAAGCACAGGTACCCTGCTATATAGGATGTATATGCCTTAGTAAAACGGATAAATGCTCATGCACTGAGGCCCAAGAATCATCTGAAGATGAAGATTCGTTGACATGAGGTGATGTCATTTCCTTTATTTTTTTTTTTTTTTTAATATTCAGTTATGTATTTAGCATACCATAACAAAGACATAAGAAACTCACTCATTTGGTAAAGTCAGTTCAAGTTATACAGATAAGAAAGTCCTGTGTCTGTGACATTAATCATATGATGATTCATTTTTTGAGTGTCTGTTATTTGAGATAATGTCATTATATTTTTGATATTCAGTTATGTTCTTACTTATGATAATCATAAAGAAACTCACCCAATGGACAAGTCAGTTCACGTTATAGGCTACAGTTAGCAAAGTTCTGGGTCTGAGACAATAGTCAGCTGATTCACTTTATGAGCCTGTGTTGCCATAGATATAATTACTAATGTAGTTTGACATTTTTGGATGAAAGAAGTGATACAATGTACCTGGTATAGTCTGTCTCAGGAAACATGAGGGAGAGAATTTTACAAAGCCTTTGCCAAAATCGGAACACGAGTGACCATGTGAAGGATTAAGAGGTCCCCTCGGGATTCTGGACCTTCCTCCTTCCCTCTTCCGTTTTCTTTCCTCTACACACACACACACACACACACACACACACACACACACACACACACACACACACACACACACACACACACACACGATGCTTAAATAATAAAACAATGTGTAGCCTCTGTTTATCTATCAGTGCCCAGATATCGGTCCATATGAGGAGGGATGGAGGATGGGAGTGGCCCGGGTCGGAATGTGGGGAGGCTTAGAGTAAGGAAGCCAATGAAATAGCCATGAAAGATGAAGAAGAAAAATTATTTTATTTTATTTTATGTTATTGTTTTATTACTATTTATTATGAAAAAAAATGTTATGAAAAAACATAAACTGATTTACAATAGTTTTACTGATCGAAGGATCAACAGTAGCATTTCCTTAATAAAAATTCATTATACTCTTAAATTTACATTGAAAATGCAATCCCTCTCTCTCTCTCTCTCTCTCTCTCTCTCTCTCTCTCTCTCTCTCTCTCTCTCTGTGAATATGAATATCCAGCTCTGATTGAAGCAAGGGGAAAACTGCAGACAACTCTGTGTTGTCATCTTCCAGGAGTCAGTCAGGAGGTGCTGTGACCTGAGATGCCAACTTACAAACTCTTGATGACAGGCGAATCAAGCTCAAAAAAAAAAAAAAAAGTAAAATAAAAGGAATAATATGCTATTAAATCTAAATATACAACGAATAACTGGTCCAATATTTTTCGTTTATTTTTAGCTCTTTGTAACTCAAAAAAAAAAAAGAGTTGCATCCAAAAACAGGAACCACAGTTCATATTGACCTATGAGCATAGCGAGTCACTTATACCCATTCATTCATTGTCTACCCGCTCTGTGTGTGTGTGTGTGTGTGTGTGTGTGTGTGTGTGTGTGTGTGTGTGTGTGTGTGTGTGTGTGTGTGCCTCTTGCCCTCAGGCCTTGTCCCTGGCCAGCCTTGTTCCCACAGGTCGTTAAGTCTGGTGCGTTCGGCCTTTGACAGTGACTTTAGAGTAAAAATAAATGATATTCTACCCTCATCTTTCCTGAGACAGACTATAGTTATTGTAGACACTCTAGTTGGAAACATGTATATTTTGTTCAGTAAATCTCATATTTTCATATGCATTTTTTCAATAAAATTTGAAAATACATTTGTTTTACAGAACAACCGTGTTGCAGTGGGTTTAATGAAGGGATATTTAGTGCATTCAAGCTGCAAAATTAATACTATGAGGTTATGGCACTATTGTGTTGCAGATAAAGTGTTTCTTACTTGAACGCTTTTGACACAAAGAGTCACATCTAAACTATGCTTCATTTTATGGATTTTGCAATGAGATTTTTATTAGTATCTTACTTTCCCGTGCTCCTGGAATGTTACAGATTACAAAAATATAAGGCACAAAAGTTTATCTTTCAGGGCTACGTTTTCCAAAATTTGAGGGGCTGGTCCCTGGCTAATTCCCACCGTCACTAACTCAACAGTTGCCATTGACCGCCAGCTAGGTCAATATGGAGGTCAGGCTACTCATGCAGAGACCACAGAAATCGCATATCTTTAATAATCTCTCCCGTGATATGTAATGATATACCGTACATAAGTTCTTCATGATATTATTCTTTAGCAATTATACTAATTTCTTAGACATGCTTTACACAGTAAATGCAGGAGAACGTTACTCTAGCCACCGTGAAAGCACACCTAGTTTGACAGCATTCATCACATATTTACAAGTCTCTAGGTGCACATTTTGTTTGAAACCCATTTAATTTAGATTTCTAAAAGAACAATGCTTCATCTCCAAAATGCCGAAGAAAATCTACAAAGTTTTTCATATGAAAATTTTACAATGTTTAAAGCCGAAATCGTGCAGAGACGAGACCGCCGGCCGAAATCCGACGATGCCGAGGGCTCCAAAATACCGTATAAAAACTCAGAACAACACGCAAGTGGTGTACCCTGAACATGGTATTCCTCTAGACTTCAGGAAATACTTCAGTCTAGGCACTGTCCATTTTTCTCTGCAACGGTTTTCCATGATCTTTGTACAGTAGGTCCAGCGGGGCAGTAGACACACGTGAGTTTGTTATTGTTTATGATCGTAACGTACGATCTTCAGCCGTGTCGTGCTAATATTTCTTAATGAAGAATCATTACATGTTTCTCGTAACACTGTTTATTTTGCTTTGATTGACAGTTACATGAAATGGATGTAAAATAAAGTTTATCGATATTTAAGGAAGGAAAGAATAATAACCGTCCCCAAACGGAGATGGTGGACTCAGCCCACCAATTCTTTATTTCCTTAAGTATAATACAGCCTCTCTTCCTTGTAGCAGTGACTAAAATAATGTTGTTATAATTTCTCCCTTCCTTTTAGTGACAAAGAGGGCACAAAAAATGAGTTTAGTAGACCGACTTTGATGTTGAAAATTAGGTAATCTGGTGAAGAGTGGCAGTTTTTCCTTGGTTAGTGACATCGGGAATTACATTGAGGCAACACTTTGTTGACTGTCTGCACTTCATTAGACCTTCAGAGTTACTCACACCAGATTTTTACCCCTTGGCTGCGTTGCACCTTTCTGAAGGTGTATGATGATACCAACATGGCACATCTCGAGAAGTACTTCTGATTTTTTTTTTTTTTTTTTTTTAAATTTCTGTGCTCTGCCTTTGCACCTTTTGCCTGTCTGTGCTTGATGAGTTACTTGCATGAGTATTCCCAGGGCTGCCCACGCCACTCTTCATCCATCAGTCATGTTCATGCACCATGGAATCAAGTTCTCACTCCTCACTGTCCATTTCCTTTTCAATGACCCCTGCCCAAATGGGCAGTAAATGCACTCACTCAAACGGCACTTAACACCTGATGAAGAGAGTGAGAGATGTGAGTCTGAGGGAGAGCTTGACATCAGTTGACAATAAAAGGGACAAAAGTACATCACGTGACTCCTCTAAGCCATCCACCTCAGCTGTCGCTCCCTCTTGAACTCAAGACTGTGTTGCCAAACTGACGCCTTCAGTGTCGCAATGAATGATATTTGATGACCCCAGCAGTGAGAATGTGGCTGACCCTCATAACGTCTGGAGCGATGGTGAAGGCGAAACTGATGGAATGGCAGAGACTCAGGGTATCACCAGTACATAGGACGAGTGACAAGGTGTTAGGAGAGAGGAGAAAAAGGGAGGAGGGTAGAGAAGGCTGATGAGGGCCCCACCGCCACCCTCCACAGCGCTGCACCTCCACTCACATCATCACCATGCTGCTGCATCTACCCTTGCACCATCTCCTCCCACGTGGTCACCATCACTGTAGTAGCAGAGTGCGACTCTGAGGTTGTTATTATCGTGCCCTGGCAACCTACCATTCAAAAGTGCGTCTGATTTCGTGTCTAACATGAGACGCATGAGATTCGTGTATAATATGTTCACGTTATAATAATATTCATGTATAATATATTCGTGCATAATAATATGATTCGTTTATATGATACGAAATCGGACGCACTTTTGAATAGTAGGTTGCCAGGGTATGATAATGACAACCTCAGGGTCGTACGCCGCGACTATAGCCTCAACAATGCCCTCACTAGCACCTGCTACATCCCTGCCTCAGTGTCACCACCACCCTCTAGGCCAGTGACCTCACTGATTCTCCATGACTTCACCTCACTTACCACCACCACTGCCACCATGGAGAAGACAGGGCACGTCATGTGAGCACGGGACACCCTCACCCCTACCACTGCCACCATCAGTTTTGATGAACTAGGTCGCTTGGTTGGGGGGATCGGGGTTTACTTCCAACATCCATCCCTTCGACTACTCCAGCACGTGCCTGATGGTAGAAATGACTGTCCCTGAAGATGACAAGGAGGTGGGCTATTTAAAGGCCTTCTTTACAACTCATGTGACTGACCTCATCTGCCGGGAGATGGGCAAATTTTATGCTTTCGTCATGGTAGGCCATGTTTTCTGTCCCTGGTCACGGTGGCGAAAGTGGTGTGACGTGGTACATAATGAATTTATGGTGTTCCTTGCACTGCTTATGCCCATTATTGGTTCCTACTGTATCTACAGTTCATGTATTTCACTGGCAACCAGTACCTTTCTACAAATAATCGTCTGTGGAAGATTTTGGAAGTTCGGGACATGCTGAAGGATCTGACTCGGAATGCTTTTTCCCATTCTTAAATGTTTTCATCATCATGAGTATGCTACTGTTCAATAGGAATATTGTTTGGAAGCAGTACACACTGTATGATGATAGTTTGGGAAAACCATTTTTGTGCTGTGCAACCGTACCAGATGCTACATTCTGGATATAACTGTGTACATGGTTTCTGACATACAGATTCCCATAAAAGATCCCTTAGGAATGTCTGGCACCACCATCAGAAAGATGCTTGACCTATGTCTTGGGAGGGGGACACTGGCTGCACACAGATAATGGTACACTAGCCCCTCCATGTCACTGTACCTGCAAGGTCAAGACACAGAATCCTGTGGCATAATGTGCACCAACAGAAGGCATATGCCTCATTTCTCCCACAGACATAGGGAACAGGTTCAGTGGTACAAGACGATGAAATGTTGACATTGCAATGGATGGACAAGTGAGATGTTATGATGCTCACAACTGCTCACTGCACTGACATGGCAGCAAACAACACGGTGGACAGAGCCATGGGCCAGTTTATCATGATGCCTGACATTGTCACCAACCCCAGCTACAACTTGAACCTTCTCAACCATTGTGATATGAAGACTAGTAATTTTGAGTGCGTCAGGAAGACTACACCGGAATGCAAAGCTCTTCATGCACCGTGATGATGTGTCTGCTCAACACATGCAATACAGTCAGTACCTACACTGCACTGGTAAGCACAAGAAGTTGCGAGGATTGTACAAGTGGTTTACCAGCTGCTGGAGAAGTACGGCGTATACAACGAAGTTGTCATCGCCATAGCGCAGCCAGCGGTGTGAAGGAAACAGTTGTTCCGCTATGTCTGCCACCACAGTGCTGAATGTGAACAGTGTGTAAATAAAGTGACAACCAAGTGTGCGACCTGTGGCAATGGATTTTGCTTGAACTGCTTGAGTATATATTAGTCACTAGAGCGAGTCTATGAGCGTGCGTGCAAAGTGTTATTATGTTGTTTAAGTCTGTAAGGAGATATAATAATACAGATGTAGTGTGCAAAGGATGAATAAAAAAAGACAGAATTGCACTATGTGGATGCCAAGTGAGAGACTGAAAGTACCGCATGCTACTGCCTCACAACGGAATAAAACCTAGGAAAAAGACTGACAGCGACCAGTGAGAGAGCTTGTCAGTGGCCACAGTGAACTCTGATAAACACTCACAAATACTTAGCAGTTCTAAGTATTTGTGAGTGTTAAAGTTTGTATTTTTTTTTTTCCTCCCATGTCAGGAAATTAAGCATAGGATGAGGAAATTAGTACATACGCCATTGTTACAGATACTGTGTGTACATAAACTTGTGAGTTAATGTAGAATAAGTGAAGCACTTTGTATTTATAAGTATTTTTTCGGTGAAGACCACTTGGTGATATCTGTGATGGTAAAATTCGGAGTGAGAGAAAGTAAAAGTGAGGTGCCAAAGGTGTTAGACATGTGCTGGTAGTGACAGTGAAATAACTTCCAAGTGACTGTAGAGCATGGAAGAATGGAAAAATAAGAGGAAAATGAAGTGTTTACACTAGAAGCACGTGTGAGTGAAGTCAAATTGGAAAAATTTCCCCTCGTGTGGCCAGTAAGCTAAGTCTCGTGTAATAACACTAGCAAATAAGGCAGTTTTCTAACGGTATATTGTAAGTGCCCACTGATTACTAATTTATAGAAACACTGGAAGACTTAGTAATTATAAGAATTTAGCAGGGAAGTCGAATTCGGCAATATTGCATTATGGCCACCAATGGCCTGAAATCACATTCAACATTTACAATATTGTTTCCAGTGATGAAAATTATTTTTTTTTTCATTGCCGTATACGATAAAAGTAACCTCCATGAAATTTCGAAAAAGCTCTCATGGTGTGAATATGAAACACTGGAGGTTCTTAATATCCTGGGCAGCCTTTGATCTCTGGCTGCAAAAAAACATCACTACCCGAGATAGGTAATGTGGGGTCTATTGGACCTTGGGACCCGCCCTCCCCTCTAGCTTCCTGACTAGTGACTGATATTGCACTAGGGAGCCATTGGGATCCAAAACACCCCAGGTTACCTTTCGAGCAGAGTACTGACCGAGGCACTGCAGTGAGCTCCAGGCCAGGTGAAATAATTGTCATGGATTATCGTTCAGTCTACCTTCTAAACACTCCATGAGTTGTACTTGTGCCCTAGACTTATGTAAACGTATGTAAAATGTCCAGATGACGTGTCCCTTGGATATTAGGCAAAAAATTTGTCATTATTTTGCTCACACAGATCCCTGTATGATCATTTTTGGCATTGATTACCATTCTGTCTATCTTCTGAACATGTTATGAGAAGTGTATAGACCTATATGGAACTCATAATTTATATATGAAGAATGTAAGATATATGACATGTTCTTTGAAAACGGGAACAATATGAATCATGTCATTTTTTACTTCCTCGTTTGTAGCTGTTTTTCACCTGCTCTGTTTCTCCTTTTCTCTACAGGAAGTGCAATCATAGATGTCCAGAGAAGGACCACTAAAATAAAGATTTTACTTTTAATTTTTGTAGAGTGGAGGTTAGAATTAGAATATGTAGATTTTTTTCATTTTTTTCAAAAAATTGTAAAAAAAAAAAAAATCCCAATTACTTACGTAGCTGCCTATACGCAAAAGCACAGGTACCCTGCTATAAAGGATGTACATGCCTTAGTACAGTGATAAATGCTGACGAACTGAGGCCCAAGAATCATCTGAAGATGATTATATATATATATATATATATATATATATATATATATATATATATATATATATATATATATATATATATATATATATATATATATATATATATATATATATATATATATATATATATATATATATATATATATATATATATATATATATTGTTACGACTCTGAAGTGGCGCAAGGGATATTATTTATGATGATCTCACTGCGTTATAAAAGAATTTATATATATATATATATATATATATATATACATATATATATATATATATATATATATATATATATATATATATATATATATATATATATATATATATATATATATATATATATATATATTCATTCATTCATTGCAAGACGCCATGTATCCCAAACGGGGTGGCCAACTGCTGAGAGTTAATTGTTTTACAGGGAGGGGCACTAACCCTCCACCAACCCCACTTGACACGTTATATATATATAATAACAAACTAAATTTTACAAAGGGATAATGAATGAACAATAATGAACAACTAACAAAGAAAATAATTACTAGAAATGTCAGAAAAAGAAATATTAGGAAACGTATTAAATATTTTATGCACGACAATGCTCTGAAATCCTAAAAAAAGTAAACAACAGATACAATTCTAGGCAGGACACGAGGGGTCTCAAACCCATAAAAGCCCTATAATAATAATAATAATAATAATAATAATAATAATAATAAGTAATACTAATACTAATAATAATTCCTAACTATGATACACTAAGACTTATCTGAGTTACGGGTATACGGGTGTGGATGCGGTTCAACAATGGAGCTTACATAACAGGAACGAAAACAAATATTAAGTTACTCCCTCAACACACCCTGCTCACGTAAATTTCATCCCTCAACTGACTTTCGCCTGTTCTTGTTGTTGTTGTTGTTTAAAGATTTCCTGCACCTAGAGTGCAGGGCGGGCCATACATTGGCCCGGTCAGTCGGGGGTGGGCTGACTAAAAATAAAAGTAGTAAAGGGGAAGACAGGGCTTGGAGATTGGAGATTGGAGTAGACACAGCATCGTTGGACTCAGCAGAGGATGGCAGAACAAGGGCAGGTGAGGGGCTTGCAGGCGGCAGATTGATGGCAGAAGGCGTGAGACCCACGTCCTCAGCAGCAGGTGGAGAAACCGGGGGGGAAGGGCCCTCGACGTCACAGTGGTCGGACGAAAAGGAGGCGGCTGCCCTTTCCCCCCTCGGCTGCTGACGGCAAGGGGTGGATCTCAGCAATGGTGGTGATGGTGTCGAGCTCCATGGCCGTGATCGGTGCAGGGTCAGTAGGGGGAGAGACAGACAAGCCAGTCGCCCATTTGAGGGGACCATCCAGGCACAGCCGTTTGTACAGTGTACAGCGGGGCCGAGGTGGAGGTGGCCGGGACTTGGGCTGCGCCAGAGGCCGCCGGGGACACCGCTCTGGACGAGGGACTGAATGTACGTCGCCGACAAAGCTCTGGGGGATGGCAAGTCTTGATAGCCCATTCTCCTCGAAGATCTGAGGGAGGAGAACGTGCAGCAGAGTCTTGTCACCCCCACAAAAAGCCTGTGCCGTAGTGATGCACATCGAAACCAGGAGATTAGTCTCCCCAGAACACCCAGGACCACGAGACTGGCGTCTCTGGGCCGGGGGGCGCCGCCGTGCATGGGTAGAGCCCTGCACAGCAGCACCTCCCGGCCCAGTGACATCCGTAGCCTCGGGACTCTTGGGTGACTGACGGAGCCGAAACTCCACAGCCTCACCCTCGCCAAGAGAGCGCCGAAAGTGCCGGGGGTTAGGTGCAACGATCCCGAGTCTGTGCACGAAAACATCAGCACCGGTGTCCCGGCGCTTGATGAAGCCGTACCCAGACTTCACGTTGAACCACACCACCGCACCTGTGATCTTCGTGACTCCCGGCGACTTGGAACTACTGCTGGATGTCCCCCTCAACGGGTCGTAGGCGGAGGCAGTAAATCGCTGGTCAGGCATGGTACGAAAGCTGGTGAAGTCTAGGGTTCCGCTAGCCGGGTTTCACTAGCTCTGCAGTGATGCTCCCACGGCTGCTAGTTCGCCTGGTAACAGTGGCGTTTATGTGACAACAGTGCGGGAGCAAAAGTAGAGATTGAGGACGCCCTTTCACGATTTAACTTAAGTGCACAAAACATTCCCAATGTGCCGATAGTTATAACACAACGATCATGAATACGGAAACACTGGTGCCAAAAGCTGTCTGAGCGGGATTCACAATGCTTTTATAATAACGATACTTCAAAACACGTCTACACCCCAACATTATAGAAAAAAATGGTAAGTCTATAAATGAGGGGTACGTGGGAAAAGACAACAGGTTTTCACGAGTCTTTCACACGTACACGTATACATACGACTATATATATATATATATATATATATATATATATATATATATATATATATATATATATATATATATAGATAGATAGATAGATAGATAGATATATATAGATATATATATATATATATATATATATATAAAACTAAACAATCACTTGTAATTACCAAGGCAACTAAATGATTATTTCATACATGAGAACATATAAAGTATACTAAAGATTTATACATAATATCAGGCACACGTCACACGCCCACACCTGAAAAAAGAAATTTCCTTTGGGAAAATTCGTCTTCAGTTACGTGGCAAACAATCAGCGATAACATTACCAGTACCTTTAATGTGTTCAACATCCAAACCGAACTGTTGAAAGAACAAACTTCAGCGTGTAAGTCGCTGATTCTTTGTTTTCAGATTATTTAGAAACTTAAGTGGGTGGTGATCAGTAAATACAGTTATGGTGGGGCCAAATCCAGGGCAATATACAGAAAAATGTTGCAAAGCGAGGATCAGGGCCAATAACTCTATCACTGAATAGTTACGTTGAGGATTTGAAAAATTTTTACCTAAATAACATACGGGATGCTCAACTCCCTGATCGTCATCTTGCAAGAGTACAGCACCAGCCCCAAAGTTACTAGCGCCTACAGCCAGTTTAAATGGTTTGTCAAAATCAGGAGCAGCCATCACAGGGTAGTTACATAATGTCTCTTTGGCCGCCTCAAAACTCTCCTGATGCTCCTTGGACCACTCAAACCTTTTCTCCCTTTTCAACAATTCAGTGAGGGGAGACACCACAGTAGCAAAGTTTTATCAGAAACCTTCGATAGTATCCTATACAACCGAGAAACCTCCTTAGTTCACGTCCATTCTGAGGGGTTTTGAAACTCTTAATGGCCTCCACCTTAGAGTCAGGGGGACGCACACAATCATGCCCAACCACGTAACCTAAGTATTGAACTTGCGCACACACAAACTCACACTTCTTCAAGTTCAATACTAAGTGAACCTCGGATAGACTCGACAGTAAGAAACTAAGTTACTTTAAGTGGCTTTCCCAATTTTCAGTATACACTACAACATCATCAATATAGACCACACAATTTTCCATGCCTTCCACCACTTTGTTAATCAATCTTTGAAATGTTGCCGGGGTGTTTTTCATACCGTACGGCATCACGTTACAACGACAGGTTTGCCCTTCAGCCACAGAGCACGATATATCCTTGGCCTGCTCTGTTAAGGGTACCTACCAAAAACCTTTCTGTAAATCTATTTTTGTAATGAACTTGGCGGCACCAATACGATAGACGCAATCCTCGAGTCAGGGCAAAGGGTAACTGTCCGTCTTTGTCAAGGAGTTCACCCGACGGTAATCGATGCAGAATCTTGCCAAGCCATCTGGCTTTGGCTGCAGCATCACAGGGGAACTCCAGGGACGAACGCAAAGAGAAATGAGCCCGTGATCCAACATATACTCGAGCTCTTTGTGTGAGACACAAAGTTGTTGTGAGTTGACTCAGTAAGGTGGCAGCTTCACTGGAACAGCATCACCCACATCTGCGTCGTGTTGAATCCAGTCGGTTAGCCCAGGGTCGCAACTGAACACTTCTTTATAGGTGAAGAACAGGGTTAACAGATGCGATGACTGGTCCTGAGGCAGATGAGACATTTTGGACTTTAAGATGGACTCTGCCTCACCATTCTCCAACCAGGCATAAACAGGGGTGTTGCAGTCCCACTCCAACACGTCGTCCTCATCATTCTCTCCCGCAGCAGTGCCAGTCAAGACAAAATGAACAGGAGCTGGAGACTCAGGGGCACGGTGATACGGCTTCATCATGTTGATATGACACAGCTGGTGTTTCTTCTTATGAAGAGGCATCTCAACCAGGTAGTCAGTCTCGCCAATCTTCCTCACTACAGGGTAGGGACCACTGAACTTGGCAGCCAGTGGCTGACCCTGCAGTGGCAACAGCACCAACACTTCATCACCGATGTTAAACTCCCTTGACCTGGCCTTCTTATCATACCACACCTTCATATTTTCTTGCACCTGTTTCAAGTTCTCTTGGGTCAGTTCCAGAGTCTCGCTCATACGGATCTTGAAATTTTGCACATAACGGAGTATGCTCTGGCTCTCGTCCACACCGCTGCTCCAGGCTCAGGGGACCTCGGACTCGGTGGCAAACACAAGCTCGTTGGGAGAGAAGCCCAAACTCTCCCTCGTGGCAAACAGTAGAAATGGCACTCCGTGGTTCCAGTCCTTCGTGTGGTCCAGGCAGTACTTCCGAAGCATCATCTTGAGCGTCTGATGGTAACGCTCTAGGGCACCTTGAGATTCGGAATGGTAAGCACTGCTCTTTATGTGGGAGACACCAAGTTGTGCTAAGGACTGTTGGAAAACATTGGAGAGAAAATTAGACCCTTTATTTGAATTTCCCTGGGCAAACCAAATTTAGTGAAAAAGTTAAGCAAAGCTTTTACAACTGGTTTGGCCTTTATGGTCCATAAGGGAATAGCTTCTGGGTCTCTAGTGGAAGGGTCAATAATGGTGAGAAGGTACTGGTGACTGGTGGATGTCCGAGGCAAGGGACCAACTACGTCTATGATAATGCTAGAGAAGGGGGTATCTATAGCTGGAATGGGAATAAGAGGTGCCTTTGGTATGTTTTGGTTAGGGTTACCGACCACCTGACGAGTATGACAACACTTTATCACCTTCGCCACATCTACTGCC
Source organism: Coenobita brevimanus (assembly GCF_032717465.1). Taxonomy (NCBI): domain Eukaryota; kingdom Metazoa; phylum Arthropoda; class Malacostraca; order Decapoda; family Coenobitidae; genus Coenobita; species Coenobita brevimanus. The sequence goes on from NC_137066.1 coordinate 3,621,628, forward strand.
ATGCGGGGCCAGTAAAATTCTGCCCGCAGCCTCTCCATGGTTTTCCTCACATCCATATGACCTGCAAAGGGGGTGAAGTGAGCAAGGTTTTTCCATTCCTGCCTACCAACGCTCGGCACCACCACTTGATGATAATCCCAAATCCCATCATCAGCATTAACATGTGGGGGTCTCCACTGCCTCCACAATACACCATCCTTCATATAAAAACAACCACCTTTCTCTACCTCAAAACTATCCACAGCATTCAACTTCAGTTTCTGAATTTCTTCATCACTAGCTTGCAACTCCTTGAACTTTTCGATATCCACCTCCTCCAATGGAACAGGCGGAACATCCTCTGAAGTACAGATAAACGTATCAGACAGAATAATATCATCATCATCCGGGCAGTCTACTTTCTCAACCTTGGGAACATCTACTACTCCTAGGACAATATCACAGGGCAGATCACAAGGGGATTCTGCCTGTTGACTCCCAGCCGCACATGACATAGCCCTTGTCACTGCACAGGCAGGGAACACTTCCTCCTCCTTAGAATCTATTGGTGCAACATCAGGTACAGACACCTCTGACAACATTGGAGTGGTAATTTCTTCACCTTTCACTAAATCATTCCCCAAAATTAAATCAACACCACTCTCAGGAAGATAATCAATAACACCCAGTCATGCTGAACCATCAAACAACTGGCACTTCACTTCACACGCAATCAGTGGCACAGTCTTTGTACCAGTCACACCTCTGATCAGAACCTACTCTCCAACGGAACCTTCAGAAACAGAACTGTTAGGCCTTACCCACAGAGAAATAGATGAACCGGTGTCCCGTAGAATACGTACACGATGCTGGATACCGTCAACCACCACCAAGCCACTGTAGAGGTAAGGGGAGTAAGAGGACGTAGGGGCAACATTGCACGTCACCGCCTGTACAACACCTGAAACTACAGGCTCCAAAACATCTGTGGCCTCCTTCCTTCCACCTTCCGGGACAACAGAAGCCCTAGAAGGGGGTAAAACATTTGAACTTCCCTGACACACGACGGGAGAGTTAACTGAAGGAGTAACCACTGGAGCTTGAGAGACAAAACTGACTGGTTTAGAAATGCCAGCCTTACACCAACAGCTATCGACAGTATGGCCAAATTTCTTGCAATATGAGCAAGTAATGATCGGGGAGAGTGTGGGTGCGTATAGTGCTTGGGTGTGTTGGGGTTGTTATTGGAGGAATTGTGCGAGTGTGAGTTGGGGGCTGACTTTGAACTCTCAGTTGGAGTTTCCCAGGTCTGTGGGGGATATCACTGCTTAGGAGAGGACTTCTGGGGAGCTTCTTTCGGTTTATCTATATTCGTAAGCAGTACATTATCATCTACATACAGTAGACTGCGGCTTCAGCAGCAGTTTTAACTCTCTTATCAGCCAAGTAAACCATCAATTCTTTGTCAAAGTTCTCCATGAAGCTCTCCAGGATGACTAAATCTTTTAACTTCGGGTATGAATCTTTCACGTCTTTGCTCTGCATCCACTGCTGAAGCGCATCAGACAACCTCCTAGAGAAATCAAAATAAGTATCATGAGGGCGCTTTCTACAGTTCCTAAACCTCTGCCTGTAAGCCTCAGGCCTTAACTCATTAGTTCTAAGTACTGCCGCTTTCAGAGATTCATAATCTTTAACATCATCTTTTGTCAAACTATCATAGGCTCTCAAAGCCTTACATTTAAGAGCCGTTTGTACATAGGAAGCCCACAAATCCTTATCCCATCGATTGCCTTCGGCTACCATTTCAAAGTGGTCGAAGAATTCCAGTACAAGGTTCTCATCAAGTGCAGGAACTAGCTAAGTCGGATTTACATGTTGATGAAGTGAGCTTGTTTCCTGACCACATATCTTATGTTCTAATCTAATCCTTTCTAACTCAATTTCCTTTTCTATCTCTTTCATTCTAAGTTCTCTCTCTCTCTCTCTCTCTCTCTCTCTCTCTCTCTCTCTCTCCATCTCTTTCTCTCTTAGTTCTCTTTCGCACTCTCTAGTCTCTTCCCTCTGCATCTGCAATCTGAGCTGCAACATTCTAAGCTCGTGATCATGCTGGGCTTGTGCTTCATTATAATCAGTCTCTCTCTGATGAACAACAGTTTGATGAACAAGGCACTCATAAGAAAAGGGCACTGATTTTTCACTCTCGAGGTCAGGCAATGAAGGAGGAACATAGTAAGGGTCGGTCCCAAATACCTCCTGACAGATTAAGTTTGCAAGGGAGAACACATTAGAAGATTCAAATGTCATATCCAAAGCTTTATCTACGCACAATAACGTCTCATTAACTGTCTAACTAATCTAGGGCATCCTGTTCGTTAATAATGTGCAATGGAGCCACAACGCTATCACTACTCTGACCCTCCATGATAGCACTGAAACAGTTTCACTAGGCAGCTGACGCAACTATATGTTTAACGCCTACACCAGTAAATTTCAAAAATTTCAAAATAATAAACATAAACACAAGATTCTTCAGAGTATTATCCTGGCGAGGTTAAGCCATTTTCTTGTTACGACTCTGAAATGGTGCAAGGGATATTACAGTATTTATTTTGATCTGACTGCGTTATAAAAGAATTTAATACCGGTATATATATATATATATATATATATATATATATATATATATATATATATATATATATATATATATATATATATATTGTTACGAAACAGAGAGAGATAATGAACACTTCAAGTAAGAACACTAAAATCACTACTGTCCCGCAAAGTTCCAGGTTTAAAACAAAAGACTTAGGTAAAATTACAAGTTAAAGTTTAATGCTCAAACTAACAACTAAACATTCAGGACTCATAAGGATAATGTAATGGCAAAACAGGTTACATATATGGTTAACTGCAATAGCCTCTATTAACACGAATTTAGCAAGAGCAAATTTATCTAAGTCAGCCCTGATAAAATGAGAAAACCGGATAATGCTCAGTTAAAGCAAGATATAATATTATTACAGATACAAAATATTACTAATACTGGCTGACAGCATGGAACCAATATGAATCACAAAAAACCTTACCAGGCCCACGAATTAACATCTTAGGCTATACAGTACAAGAAAAATGGTAATAACACTTATACTCAAATTATACAGCAGCTAGATGGCTGGAGACTTCCTGAGCACTCACAAAAATAATAATATACTGTACAGGGGAGGGCAGAGATGTGAACAGAAAGAGGAGTAGATCTAAGTAGCAACTAATGTAGAGACTGAGCTCATTATATAGGGGGCCGGCAGAGCTTGATTCAACTTGTAAGACGGACGTGCAAATGAAGGCATAGGGGACAGAGTTGACAATCCTGCTCTGAACAACAGAAAGAACGACTTACTCTACTATAAGGGGGAGAAGGGGGGAGTGTGGTAGAACACGCAAACCTGGTCACTATGGAAGCCACGTGGCTAATCGTGAACAAACATGCAGCATACTGTACATTAAGATCATACAAAGGATGATGCAATCATGAACAAAACTGTATCATAAGTTAGAATTATACAAGGGATGATGAAATCTTAGGCTATGTAACACCTCCCCACAAAGAAAAAGAAATTTACGAACAAAATTTCTTATTACTCTAAAACAATCTGTCTAAAGTCTAGATAAGCAATCTGCAATAACATTTTCTTTCCCCTTGACATGTTGTATGTCTAATGAATACTCCTGAAGAAGGAGACTCCATCTTGTCAATCTCTGATTTTTATCTTTAAACTTACTAAGGAATTTCAGTGGGTTATGATCGGTATAAATGACTATGGGGTCAAAACCAGAACACAAATAAAATGAAAAATGCTGTAAACCCAAAATCAAGGCCAAAAGCTCTTTCTCAATAGTTAAGTAGTTCTTTTGAGGTGGAGTGAACTTTTTACTGTAATAAGATACAGGGTGTTCAATACCCTGATCATCCTCTTGCAGCAAAACAGCCCCAGCTCCTGTATCACTTGCGTCAACAGCCATCTTAAAAGGCTTAGCAAAATTTGGAGTAGCGAGCACTGGCTGACTTAATAGGATAGCTTTAAGTTTACTGAAAGAGGATTCACAGTTATCGGTCCAGACAAATTTAACGCCCTTTTTCAGTAGGTCTGTAAGTGGTGATTCAAGAATTGAAAAGTTAAGAACAAATCTCCTGTAATAACCTACCATTCCCAAAAATCTTTGTAGCTCTTTCCTACTTTTAGGTCTGGGAAGATCACTTATAACCTGAACCTTAGCTCCTGGTGGTGCAACGTGTCTGAAATGCGTGGCTTTGACAGACACACATACAATACTCCGAAATATTCCGGAGAATACCGTAGTATCCCCGACATCAAGGCGAACCAGGAGCAGCGGAGTTTGCCCTCAAGAATGCCGACACCCCCACTCGGACCCCACGGGGTAGCCGCCACCAGCCACCACCACTCCGGGCAACAATGACGTATGTCAGCCCGGGCCGTGCGCCCCTGTGACACTCAACCACCATGCCGCCGCCACCGTAGGCGAAAGACACTACCTTCGTGTGGTGGAATCACCGAGTTAGCTAGGGGTAGAGTCAGAAACAATACTCCAGGCACCAGTCGAGCAGGGCAGTACTCCCGAGGTGGATGGAAAGCTGATGACAGGGAGAGCTGGAGCTCCCGTTTCATCAGCCCTCAGGACTAGTTCCTGACCATCCCCCTTTGCTGAACTTTTTCAGTGTCTCAGTTACACAGAGAGTAGGCCAGCATGCTCTCCAGTACAAATTTCTCTAACTATCTTCACCAAACTACATGCACAGTACACACTACACTTCCTATTCAAAAATCAACAAAAATGGCGTCTACTAATCAAGCCTCGGAGTCCCCAGGGGGGGGGAACATAAATGCCCCCGCCATCTGCCCCTCTCCCGGTGACGACTCGAGGTGCCTGGAACCATTGTCTGACTCTCTTCTTCTTCATTTCTACAACATTCGCAGCCTTTCATCTAACTTTCGCTCTGTTGAGCACCACCTCTCCTCCTCTAAACCTCACCTTCTTTTTCTGACGGAGACTCAGCTGTCTGAGGCAACCGACAGCAAACCCTTTTCTGTATCCTCCTACTTTCTCTATACTCATTTCAAAGCCAAAGGTGGCTGTTGTGTATACATACGCAACGACTTATCTTGCTCTCGTGTTCCTGAACTTGATTCTTCTGAATTCTCCACACTCTGGCTTCGGCTTTCCTGTCATTCTCTGACTAAATATATCTGTGCTGTTTACTTATCCCCTAATTCTACTGACTATCAAAAATTCTTCGACTATCTTACTTCTACGATGGAACACATTCTGTCCATTTCTCCTTTCTCTGAAATCTCCATTTTTGGAGATTTCAATGTTCACCACCACCTTTGGCCCTCCTCTCCTTTCACGGATCCACCTGGTGAACAAGCCTACATCTTTTCTATCCTTAATGACCTAGAGCAACTTGTACAGCACCCTACCCGTATCCCTGACCGCCTTGGAGAGAGCTCCAACATACTTGACCTCTTCCTCACAACTAATCCTTCTGCTTACTCTGTTAATCTTTTCTCTCCGTTGGGCTCCTCCGATCACAACCTTATTACCTTAACCTGTCCTATCACTCCGGTACGGCCTGTGGACCCTCCAGGGAAACGTCGTCTGTGGCATTTTGGAGCCGCGAACTGGGAGGCCCTCAGGCAGTACTTCTTTGATTTTCCCTGGAATGATTATTGCTTCCATGGCCGTGAACCATCTGAGTGTGCCTTGCGCATTTCGGAGGTTATTCTCTCGGGCATGGAAGCATACATTCCTTTCTCATGTCCTTTGACTAACGCAAGAAAGCCTTGGTTTAATCATGCTTGTTCTAATGCTGTCCGCAACAAGGAGAAGGCCTACAAAAGGTACCGGAGCCAACCCACCCCTGAATCACATCATCTTTACGTTTCTGCCCGGAATCGTGCTAAGTCTGTTCTTCGCTCTACTAAAAATAATTTCATCCATACTAAATGCTCTCAACTCTCCAACTCGAATTCTTCCCGCTCCTTCTGGCACCTTGCCAAAAATCTTTCTAACAACTCTACCTCATCATCCTTCCCTCCTCTTTTCTACTCTGATGGTTCTGTAGCTATTTCTTCTACTGATAAAGCAGATCTCTTTGTACAGACTTTCTCCTCCAATTCCACCTTAGACGATTCCGGTGCTGTTCCTCCATCACTTCTCCCCTCTGACTTCCCTCATGGCTGACATTAAAATTTCTTCAGTTGATGTATTTTCTGCCATCACTGGCCTCAGCACTAACAAGGCATATGGGCCTGATGGGGTCCCTCCTGTTGTTCTCAAGAACTGTGCTTCTGTGCTTACACCCTGCCTAGGCAAACTCTTTCGCCTTTGTCTGTCAACTTGTACCTTTCCTTCTTGCTGGAAGTTTGCTTTCATTCAGCCAGTCCCAAAGAAGGGTGACCACTCCCAACCCTCCAACTATCGTCCAATTGCTTTAACGTCCTGTATTTCAAAAGTTTTCGAGTCAATTCTTAATAGAAAAATTTTAAGGCATCTTTCCAATCACAACCTTCTTTCCGATCGTCAGTATGGGTTCCGTCAGGGACGCTCCACTGGCGATCTTCTCACCTACCTTTCAGACTCCTGGTCATCCTCCTTTCGGGACTTTGGCGAAAGCTTTGCCATTGCACTTGACATATCAAAGGCTTTCGATCGAGTCTGGCATAAATCTTTAATTTCCAAACTGCCCTCCTATGGTTTCTATCCTATCTGTGCCTTCATCGCTAGCTTCCTTTCTGGTCGTTCTATAGCCGCTGTTGTAGACGGCCATCGTTCTTCTCCTAGATCTATCAACAGTGGTGTTCCTCAGGGCTCTGTCCTTTCACCAACTCTCTTCCTTTTATTCATCAATGATCTTCTAAGCTGTGCATCTAACCCTATCCACTCATACGCTGATGACTCCACCCTTCACCTTTCCATTCGGTTCCCGCAACGCCCATCTCAACAGTTACTTCAAGAAACAAGGGATGAGGCTATGGCACACCTAATGTCTGACTTGGCTCGTATCACTGACTGGGGTAAAAATAATGTGGTTGTCTTTAATGCATCTAAGACTCAGTTCTTACACCTATCAACCCGACAAAATCTTCCACAGGTATACCCATTAATGTTTAATAATATTCAGCTTAATCCTGCATCATCCTTGAACATGCTTGGGGTTTCATTTACTCGGGACTTATCTTGGAAAGACCATATTACATCTGTTGTAAAATCTGCTTCCAAGAGATTGGGTGTGCTAAGCCGACTCCACTCTTTCTTTACCCCTGCACAATTGTTGACTCTATACAGAGGTTTTATCCGCCCCTGTGTGGAGTACAACTCTCATGTGTGGGGAGGCTCCCCACATGCAGCTCTTCTCAATAGGGTGGAGTCAAAGGCTTTTCGTCTCATTAACTCTCCTCCTCTTACTGACTCCCTTCAACCTCTGTCTCTTCACCGCACTGTTGCATCTTTATCTCTTTTCTATCGCTACTTTATTGGTCACTGCTCCGTTTAACTGTCTGCTTGCATTCCTCCACCTCTACGACGGGCGCAGCACCCGTCTGGCAGCAAACTCTCATCCCTTTTCTGTCCAACTCTCTAATGCAAGAGTTAACCGTTACTCCCAGTCTTTCATTTATGCAACAGGTCAGCTCTGGAACTGTCTCCCTCTGTCTGTATTTCCTGGTTCCTATGATCTCCAGTCTTTCAAACGCAGTGTGTCCAGGCATCTCAAAATGATCGGATCTTGAATTTGGCTCTCTCTTGTATTTTGTTTTTCTCTTGGAGGGAACTGTTACTGCGGGCCATGGCCTTTGGTTCCTTCTTCCTCGCATAAAAAAAAAAAAAGAGACGATCTATGGTCGCTCTGATAGTGAAAAGGTAGAGACGATCTATGGTTGCTCCCATAAAACCCCGGTAGAGACGATCTATGGTCGCTCCCATAAAACCCCGGTAGAGACGATCAATGGTCGCTCCCATAACACCCAGGTAGAGACGATCAATGGTCGCTCCCTTGTCCCTCCGGTAGAGACGATCTATTTTCGCTCCCATAAAACCCCGGTAGAGACGATCAGTGGTCGCTCCCATAACACCCAGGTAGAGACGATCAATGGTCGCTCCCTTGGCCCTCTGGTAGAGACGATCTATGGTCGCTCCCATAAAACCCTGGTAGAGACGATCCATGGTCGCTCCTGTAACACCCAGGTAGAGATGATCAATGGTCGCTCCCTTGGCCCTCCGGTAGAGACGATCAATGGTCGCTCCCCCAAAACCCAGGTAGAGATGATCAACGGTCGCTCCCTTAAAGCTCAGGTAGAGACGATCAATGGTCGCTCCCTTAGCCCTCCGGTCGAGACGATCAAAGGTTGCTCCCCTAAAACTCGGGTAGAGACGATCAACGATCGCTCCCCCAAAACCCAGGTAGAGACGATCCATGGTCGCTCCCTTGGCCCCCCGGTAGAGACGATCAATGGTCGCTCCCCTAAAAACCAGGTAGAGACGATCTATGGTCGCTCCCCTAAAAACCAGGTAGAGACGATCAATGGTCGCTCCCCTAAAGCTCAGGTAGAGACGATCAACGGTCGCTCCCTCAGCACTCCGGTAGAGACGATCGATGGTTGCTCCCAGGGTATAGTGAGGAGAGGGACGTCTCCACAAGCGGAGGCTGAACTCCAGGGGTCTCGCTCCGGAAATTCTCGGAGAGACCTCCCTGTTTCCCCCGGCCTCTGTTCCCTACGCGTGGCCTTTGAGCAGACCCACCTGTCGGGCCCCCGTGACAGCCGCTGCCGCAGTCCTCCCCTGACGGCACCCCTGCTCGTGGGAGACCGCAGTCTGTCGCCTCTTCCAGCCCGCCCTAGGACACCCGGGCGAGACCTCACCACGCCCCCGCGACGCCGGGACCTGACCCAGAGGTTCCTAGACCTCTTCGGCCCCAGTCCTAAGGGCCTTACGCCGGAGCCCGGTCTGGAAACCCCCGGACGCGAGAGGACGCCCTCGCGAGTCGCCCCGTGCCCTCTCGGCTCGCCCCGCCCTGACGACGCCCTCAGTCCAACCGGATCACCGATGATGTGTCCGTGTTTCTCTCCATGAGGAAATACGAGTGACCCTGTAACAATCGTGAAGTAGGTTAAGTGTGACTCCTTTTTCTCTTAGAATAAGTATTGTGCAGTAACTTTATGTAATCTCCATTGGGGCAAACCAGGACATAATACCCAGTTGAAGGATGAGAATGTGGGTTGAGACCTCAAGTGAAAATACGTGCGAGTGTCACCCCGAAGCTTTCTAAAGACATATCTCTAGAACCTGAAGTAAGACTAAAATATTGTCGGGGTTCTATTGGCTAACCTCTAAGTAATATGGTGGAATAGTATTTACGAGTGTTCCGACTTTGTTACGCGTTGTGAAGCGAGAGTCTACATATCATACCTAGGAGGTGTGTGGTGAATAAGTTTGTGCCTACAGAAACCTATTTCCACCAAAATAACAAGGAAGGCGAGTAATAGCGATATTCCCTCCTCCGCACGCTATTCCTAAAAACTCTCTCCATTCCTCGCTCCCGCTCTTAAAGTCAAAGTAAGAATCAGAGTTGATTGTCAAAGAATCTTCGCCAACAGAAAACACCTAAACTCCCTTGCTAATATCAGGCATCCTTAAATATTACCATAACTGTCTCCTCGCCGTTTTAAGTCACTCTCCGTGTCTCCCCTACCTCCTCCTGGTGGATCACAAACCCCCCCCTCCCTCCTCACGCGCTCCGCGCGCACCTCTATTTACTGCACTCTTAGTACTAAGATTTGTTGTATTGTCATTAGTATCTAGAAAGCTAGTATCCTGCGAGATACACAATATTTTAGTTAAGGTTTTTGTATTGCTCTATATTGTGATGTAATGTCTGCTGAAGTGTCCTGTGTCTGACTGAAGTAATATACGTGTATGGTGTTGCCGAAGGTTTTTATGTCCTACCTCTCTTTATTGCACTAGATCCGGTCTCGAAAGAGAACCCCGCTCCACGTTGCGTTGAATAGGTACGAGAAGTAGAGCCTAATTCAACTCAGCATTACAGTGTCCATCACCAATTACGTACCCAAGGTACTGAACTTTAGCTTGACCAAACTCACACTTTGATAAATTAGCTACAAGATTACCCTGAACCAAACGCTCAAGAAATTTACTGACATGGCATATGTGATCTTTCCAGTTGTCACTGAAGATTAATACATCATCAATATAAACAACACACCCTGCCAAATCCTCTGGTACAACATTCATGAGCTTCTGAAAAGTGGCTGGTGCATTCTTCATACCATATGGCATTACAAAAGATACAAGTCTTTCCTAGTGTTACAAAACATGAGATCTCCCTTGCACGTTCAGTCATAGGTACTTGCCAGTATCCCTTTAACAAATCAAACTTACTTATGTACCTAGCCTTTCCGATCTTGTCTATGCAATCGTCCACGCGAGGGAGAGGGTAAGTGTCTGTTTTGCTTATCTGATTAACACGTCTGTCGTCGATGCAAAGCCACTGTGACCCACCTGGCTTAGGGACTAGAGTGACAGGAGAACTCCACTCTCTCTGACAGGGCTCAATCATCTTGTGGTCCAACAGGTAGCCAAGCTCCTTCTGGAAGAGAGGAACTTTCACTGGGTTCACACGGTAAGGAGGCAGTTTAATTGACTTTGCATCTCCAAAATCGACATCATGCATCAACACAGTGGTTCTTCCTGGAGTGTCACGGAACACTTGCAGGTACTCCCGCAGTAATGCCGAAAACTCCTGCCTTTCCTCGGGAGCTAGATGAGAAAGCTTAGTCTGGAGATCATTCATGATATCAGGATTCTTCCCCAAACTATCACTCAGGCTCATGCTGCATGGGAGAGCTTCACTTGCAGACTCGGGTGGAACAGCTACAGTGCAGACTGGATTATTTTCGTCCTGCCTGTGATATAACTTTAGCATGTTGATGTGACAAAGTTGCTTATTCTTTCTACGATCTGGTGTGGCGATGACATAGTTGACATCACTGATTTTCTTCTCCACGAAATAAGGACCACTAAACTTGGCTTGAAGAGGTTGCCCATGCACTGGTAGCAGAATCAAAACCTGATCTCCTGGCTGAAAGTGGCGTAACCTGGACTTCTTATCAATCCAAGTCTTCATCTTCTCCTGAGCAGCTCCTAAATTCTCTCTCGCCAGCTGTAAAGCAGTGGACAGCCGTTCTTTGAACTTCATCACATACTCCAGCAGGTTGACGTCATCTTCCTCCAACAGCCAGCATTCCTTGAGTAGCTTAAGGGGTCCTCTTATTTCATGGCCAAACAGTAGTTAAAAGGGTGAGAAGCCCAGTGATTCATTTGGAGATTCTCTTGCGGCAAATACAACGAATGGAAGACCTTTATCCCAATCTTTCTGATGTTCCAAACAGTATTTCCTGAGCATCGATTTGAGTGTTTGATGATATCTCTCCAACGCTCCTTGGGTCTGGGGATGGTAAGCTGAAGACGTGATCTGGGTGATGCCCAACTCTTTCAGAGACTGCTTGAAAATATTTGACATGAAATTACTTCCTCGGTCTGACTGTACCTCCTTGGGCAGACCAAACTTGGTGAAGAACCCCAGCATTTCCTTAACCACGTTCTTTGCTGAGATATTTCTAAGTGGAATGGCTTCAGGATAACGAGTAGCCATATCAATCAGGGTCAACACATAAGAAAATCCTGAAGAAGTCTTAGGAAGATGGCCCACAATATCCACCAACACACGGGTGAAAGGCGCCTCAAAAGGAGGAATGGGAACTAGAGGTGTAACCTTTTCGGTCTGTTTACACTTCCCCACAACTTGACAGGTGTGACAAGACTTACAATACCAGGAAACATCTCTGAAGATACCTGGCCAGTAGAATTGTTTCAAAATGCGTGCCACAGTCTTCCTCACTCCAAGGTGTCCTGCCAAACTGGAATCATGAGCCACTCTAATGATATCCTGCCTACAAACACGAGGGATGACAACTTGATGTACAACCTCCCATTCACAGTCGGCTGATGCTGTTGGGGGTCTCCACTTCCTCATAAGTACTCCTGACTATATATAATAACAAGGAGAAGCACCAGCTGACTCTTCCTCACTGCAAGCAGAGTTAGCTAGACCTTTCAACTCAGGGTCAGCAACCTGCAACTCAACCAACTCTTGACGAGATAAATTCAACACTACAGGGTACTGCCTCATCTGGTGAGTGGTCCAAATTAGCAAGAAAAGTGTCAGCTAGGATAACATCATCATCATCATTATCCTCTAAGTCACCAGTAACTTTAGACTTAGCCCTAGTGATAGCACATGCAGAGAACACATCAGGGACATAACAATCCTGGGACGTAGTCACTGGTTCACTAGACAACTGAGGAACTAGACACACTTGACTTCCACCAATATCATTTCCAAGTAAGAAAGTTACACCTGACATTGGGAGTGTCTCAACCAACCCAACCATAACGGAACCATTAACAAAACCAGACTCTAAATTCACTCTGCACAGAGGGACAGAGAAGTAATTATTCCCTACACCTTGTAAGATTACAGTTTCATCAGAGGAATTAACATTAGAGCCTAGAACACTGGTCAGCATAAGGGATTGGCAAGCACCTGTATCACGATATATTTTAACTGATTTCCTGTCATTACTGTCCAGAGGACTGACAAAACCATCAGACAGGAAATTAGCACATGAACTCTTGAGAGTGTCACCCACGTTACTGCTCAAAAGAGGAGCTCCATCATGAGAATTTAATTTACCCCTCAAAGCAGGTTCAGGTAACTCGGTTAAAGAATTCTGGGAACTCTCAAGGGTGGACACTAGACCAATTGACTGAATATCTAAATACTCCTTTTTGTTCACATCACGCTGTCTCCTGAAACATTTCTCCGTAGTATGACCAAGCTTACTACAATAAGTACATTTACTTTTCTGAAATCTAGAGGTGGAACTGGTATTTACTTCCTGAGAAACATCATCTTTATTCTCTTTCCTGTTACCTGTACTCTGAGTAGAGGCAACGTACTTACTCTCAGCTTTCCTTTTTTCTTTAGAATATCTCCTGTGAGTGAGAACATATTCATCAGCTAAAACTGCAGCATCAGACAAATTATCTATTCTTTTCTCATCAAGATATAGGCTTACATCTTTATTAATACACCTTTTGAAGTCCTCCAGCAAAATCATCTGTTTAAATTTATCAAAATCAGAATTTACATTCTTAGAATTTAACCACTGCTCTAACAGATCTTCTTTGATTTTTGCATACTCAACATGGGATTGTTTATCTTGCTTATAAGTTGTCCTAAATTTTACTCTATAGGCTTCAGGAACAAGCTCATAGGCCTTAAGAATCAAGCTCTTAACTACATCATAATTATCACATTGATCCTGAGGCAAAGATGCATAAGTTACTTGAGCTTTACCGGTGAGAACACTGAAAGAGAACTGGCCAATACTTTTTGGGCCAATTAAAACCTCAAGCTACCCTCTCAAACAACTGAAAATACTTTGTTAAATCAGATTCATTAAAAGGAGGGACAAGTTTAACATTTTTAGCCACATCAAAATCATCAGTGCTAGATGATCCAGTTCCACCTTGTTTCATGCGATACTCATGGTCTGCCTGAATCCTAGCAAGTTCAATTTGTGCCTCCTGAATACGAGCCTGAGACTCAGCCTCCTTAGCATGTGCCTGAAACTTAGCCTCCTTAGCATGAGCCTCCTGCAGGGCTAGCTGAAACTTAGGTATTTCAATGTGCGTTTGCTCATCTGGAGGAGTTACATTAAACAAGCTTTTATTAATCATGCCAACAATTTGATCTTTAGAATGATGAGAGTGAACAGCAATTCCCAATTGTTGAGCAACAAGCTCAAGTTCATTCTTTGTTCTGTTTTCTACATCACACACTGTTTGCACATTGACAAAAAATCTTTGGCTTCATCAAGAGTAGTAATAGTAGACATCATGAATATATCACAGTCACAAAATATCAAGCAATATCCTTATGATAATATCCTGAATATCCTTATAAGAGGTCGCCAAATTAATGTTACGGAACAGAGAGAGATAATGAACACTTCAAGTGAGAACACTAAAATCACTACTGTCCCGCAAAGTTATAGGTTCAAAACAAAAGAGTTAGGTAAAATTACAAGTTAATGTTTAATGCACAAACTAACAACTAAACATTCAGGACTCATAAGGATAATGTAATGGCAAAACAGGTTACATGTATGGTTAACTGCAATAGCCTCTATTAACACGAATTTAGCAAGAGCAAATTTATCTAAGTCAGCCCTGATAAAATGAGAAAACCGGATAATGCTCAGTTAAAGCAAGATATAATATTATTACAGATACAAAATATTACTAATACTGGCTGACAGCCTGGAACCAATATGAATCACAAAAAACCTTACCAGGCCCACGAATTAACACCTTAGGCTATACAGTACAAGAAAAATGGTAATAACACTTATACTCAAATTATACAGCAGCTAGATGGCTGGAGACTTCCTGAGCACTCATAAAAATAATAATATACTGTACAGGGGAGGACAGAGATGTGAACAGAATGAGGAGTAGATCTAAGTGGCAACTAACGTAGAGACTGAGCTCATTATATAGGGGGCCGGCAGAGCTTGATTCAACTCGTAAGAAGGACACACAAATGAAGGCATAGGGGACAGAGTTGACAATCCTGCTCTGAACAACAGAAAGAACGACTTACTCTACTATAAGGGGGAGAAGGGGGGAGTGAGGTAGAACACGCAAGCCTGGTCACTGTGGAAGCCACATGGCGAATCAAGAACAAACATGCAGCATACTGTACATTAAGATCATACAATGGATGATGCAATCATGAAGAAAACTGTATCATAAGTTAGAATTATACAAGGGATGATGAAATCTTAGGCTATGTAACAATATATATATTGGATGAAAAAGAAATTTGAAGCAAAGAAAGGCACACTTCAGAGCAATAACTCAGGTTCTCATCCCAGGATCAGTAACATAAATGATATTACGGGGAACTAGGGGGAAAAAAAAATAAATATATATATAACAAATTAAATTTTACAAAAGGGATAATGAATGAACAATAATGAACAACTAAGTTAGAAAACTAATTACTAGAAATGTCATAAAAAGAAAGATTATCAAAACAAATTAAATATTTTATCCACGATAATACTCTCAAATCCTAAAAAAAAAAAAAAAGTAAACAATAGATACAATGCTGGCCAGGACACGAGGGGTCTCAAACCCATAAACACACTAATAATAATAATAATAATAATAATAATTCCTATGATACACGAACTAAGATTTATCTGAGTAACGGGTATACGGGTGTGGATGCGCTTCAACAATGGAGCTTACATAACAGGAACGAAAACAAATATGAAGGTACTCCCTCAGCACACCCTGCTCACGTAAATTTCATCCCTCAACTGAATTTCGTGTTTTGTTTTGTTTTTAACTGGGGCTTAAAGGCCATCACCCTCCTGGAGGGTTATTAAGCCAGCCTCGTGTGGATGTCTAGTGCCATCCAACTCCCGCACTGCACAATAAACCGCCGATCTAGGGGACCAATCGAAGAGGGAGCATGTGGTAGAATGCTTGTAGATCGGGCAGACGCATCTCCTCCCCCCTGATCATCAGCACAGGTCGTATCTCCTCACTTTGGTCAGCAGCCCAGAGCAGATCGTATAAGGTGGAATAGGTCGTTGCTCCGAGCTGGTACGACCGGGTGTGGGCACTGAGGGCCAGATGTTGGTAGGATGCTATGTCTAGCCGATCCTTGAGGTCAATGATGGGAGAGCGAGATGGGGTGCCCTCCACCGCTGGAGGAGGAGAGGACCCACTGACCTCCTCCTCGGCCGAGGAGCTGGTCGACGCATCCTTGGCCATGGAGGCAGTGTCTGAAGAGTCCTGCCCCTCCTCTGTCATTGATGGTGGGTCGTGGACGTCTGCGGTGGTTTTGGCCGTATTCTCATCCGTAGCTGGGTCAGTAACCGTGGTAGCAGTCCGCCTGTTGAAGTGAACCTCCAGCCTAAGCCGTTTCCTTGGAGTGGAGCGAGGGGCAGCAGGTCGTGGCTGCCGAGCCTGACTCTCCTGTCGGTAAGGAACCAAGTGTACATAGCGGACGAAGCACTCAGGGATGATAAGGCAGGGCAGCCCGTTCTTAGGGAGAAGAACGCGCAAAGCCCCCTTATCACTCCCACAAAAAGCCTTTGCCATCGCGATGCACATCTCCACCACAAGGTTTACCTGTCCAGGACTCCTAAGATCCCTGGTCCGAAGTCCCTGGGCCGTTAGACGTCGCTGTGCATGGGCAGAACCCTGCACGGCCACACCTTCTGGCCCAGTAAAATCCCAGGCCTCAGGACCCTTAGGAGTCCCAAAGAGGCTAAACTCCACCGGCTCTCCATCACCTAGGGAGCATTGGAGGTGCCATGGGTTTGGCTTAACTATCGCCTGGCGGTGCATAAAAACATCAACGCCAGTATCCTGACATTTGATGAATCCGTACCCCTGTCATAAAAAGACTTTGTAGTTACTTGTAGAGAAGTTATATATATATTAGACTTGAGGACGAGCGGTTGTTATACTTGAGTAGCTTTGTAAGTAGATAATCTTCTTTCCCATTTGTCATGTAGTGACAGGAGAGGTAAAGAATAGTATGGGACTATTTTTATTTGTCTTGGAAATATTAACCCGCCCCGTCCCGACCACTTTCTCACCAATGGTACCCCCCAATCCCGGCCATTTTTGGACCCAAATTTTTTTTGCTAAAACTTTCGCTTTTGGTCAGAAACAATGGTCAGTCACGAAGAAATTGTTCCCCGGGGTCCATAATTGCCCTAAACAGGTATGCCTTGGTCACACCTGGCACCATGTTCTCTGTAGGTGGTCTGAGCCTCTAACGTTTTCTATGGTATTATAAGTCTGGGAAACCAATGAAAGTAAGTATGTATTTATTACAAACATAAAAACATATGATAAAAGAGTAAATTGGATTTTATACAAAAATAGAGCTGAAATAAGCATTGTACCATCGTGCGAAACGAGCAAAATCGGGCAGACTGGTCACGATGAATCGCTAACATTCCAGAATCATGATACATATCATTTTTTCTACTTACATAATACTTCTACAATAACATTATACCATTTTACATTTTATTGAACTGTTTTTACGTATTCACAGGCCTTTCGATAACATTTAGCGTAATGTTAGTGCTTATTTACGTAGTGAGTGAACTCGCTGTGACTGTTGTTTCAACTCGTATTGTGTTTTTTCTACTTACATAATACTTTCCTAATAACATTATACACTTTTCAACTTTAGAGAACTGTTTTGAGATAATTTCAGGCCTTACGTAAATATTTAGCGTAATAATAGCGCATAATAACACACACGGTGAAGTCGCTATGACTACTATTTCAACTTACAACCTATTTTTGTACTTATATAATAATTCTCCACTAACATTGCACATGTTTACACTTGATATAATTGATATCACATAATTTCAGACCTTACGATTCAACTGAGCGTCATATTAGCGCGTACTTACACAGTGAGTGTTATTGCGATATCATTTGTTTCATCTTACACTAGTATTCAACTTATAAATTATCTTACTACTAACATTACAACCTTTTCCACTTTATATAATTCCTATTACATACTGACCAGAATGTTCTACTGAGCGTAATATTTTCGCAGATTTACACAGTGGGTGTACTCGTGACATCAATTATTACAACTTACACTATTTTTCAACTTATACATTTTATTCATGCTAACATTACACCCATTTCCACTTTATATTCTTGCTATCACATATTTACCGACCAGAGTGTTATACTGAGCGTCATATTTTCGCAGATTTACACAGTGGGTGTAGTTTTGATATCACTTCTTTCAACTTACACTAATTCTCAACTTATACATTACTTTCCTGAAAACATTACACCCGTTTCAACTTTATATATGACTTAGCACCTACTGACTGGCCTTACCATTATAATGAGCGTCATATCGCCATCCCACACAGTTTCAGTAGTGTAGGAAATTATGGTACTCTTTGAAACAAGGCTGAAGGCACAACGCAACATTGCACTCGACACACTCGTACCTTGTGTCTTTTCTCTGAGTGGATGGTCTGACTGTCGAGTGCATACATACATGGCAGCAGCGCTGGGGTTTACGACGGTTTGGGTCGGAAGGGATTGTGCTAGGATAGTGGCGTCCTGCAAGACGTAGGGGAGTCTGGGCAGCCATGGGGGTGCGGGTGCGGTGTGTGGGTCTGTCCTGGGCATGCTTGGCGATTATTTCACGTGCCAGCTCCCTCACAAACCCCTCAAAGGTCTCGGATACTCCGGTGGTCATGGCGTGCAGGTAGTGGGCGTTCAGGACCGTGATGTCGAGCAAGTGGAAAAAGAGTTTCTTGTACCACTTCATCGTGGTCCTGGCACAGTCAACACTGGAAATCATCGAGTCTGACTGATCCACTTGCCTCATGTTCAGATTATAGTCCAGTACAGACTCGGGTTTCCAGACGTTGCGCCTCCTCTCGCTACGGTGATCCACAGAGTCTGTGCGGTGCATCAGGGGGCTGTGAACAGTTGATAGGAGGCAAACTTCCCTGTTGTGGTTCCACAGGGTGGCAAGGATGTTATTGGCCTGGAAGAAAACCACCTCGTTCTTGTCAAGTTTCCTCCCTATCTTGACCATATGGCGATGGTTTCTCTTGACTGTTCCACAGACTCCGGTGTCGTGTTGGTGGAGGAACCTAGCGAGAAGAGGGCTAGTGTACCAGTTGTCTAGGTACAACACATGACCACGATGAAGGTACTCCTCTATCATTGTCTTCACCACGGCCCCAGAGAGTCCTATACTCCGATCTTCTGTTATATCTGTCTGTGCGCCCGTGTACAAGACTATGTCTTGCACATAACCAGTCTTACAGTCACACATAACAAAGATCTTGAACCCGAAACGGTGTCTCTTGCTGGGTATGTACTGCCTAAAGGAAATATTGCCTCTCCACAACACAAGACTCTCGTCTATGACGAGGTCTCTGTAAGGATAAAATGAGGAGCGGAACATTTCCCATGAATGATCAAATACCAGCCTAATTCTCCTCATTTTATCTGTGTTAGTTGCATTGGCTGGATCTTCTGCATCAAAAAAGTGGAGGCGGCCGAGAATATACTGAAATCTGTTACGACACATCATCTTTCCAAAGAAAGGTGTGAGGATCATTGGGTCAGTTGTCCAGTAGGCAGGAATTTGGTTTTTCCTTACCACACCCATCAAGAGAACCAGGGCAAAAAATAAGAACGTCTCTGAAATTGTAACGGGATAGTCATATTGTTGGGAATGCCTGCTCGTGGTTCCCAAACATTCACTTTCACGGCGCTGTGTTCGTGAAAATATATTAGTCTGTTCCACTATGTGCTCCACAAACGCCTCCTCAAAGAACAAGTGGAAAAAATCCACCCTAGACGAACCCGCATGCACACCTGGAGCCGTGCAACCAGACCGCCACTCCTCAGTGAAAGGGTGAATGATGGGAGTAAAATTACTCCCATCTTCCTAGTTCCACGAGACACCACCGTCTCCAGCCACGTCCCCATCATCCCCTTCGTCAGGGTGGGGAGGTGAGGGTGGTGAGGGAGGTTGGGGAGGTGGAGAGCGGCGCCTCTCATTACTCGCACTTCTCTTCCCTCTCCCTTTTCCTTTACCCTTTCCCTTCCCTTTCCTTCCTTTCCCCACATCCTGGAGCTGTGGGGAGGACGTTTGGGAATATTGTGGGGCAAAAGACGTGCTGGGGAGTGGCTCCACCTCCTCTCCCCTAGGCCTACATGCACCACGTGCTCGTGCTGCCTCCCTCACACCACTTGCCCCTTCACCCCGCACTCCCACCACACCACTTTCCCTTTCACCCAGCACTCCCACCACACCACTTTCCACTTCCCCAGACAAAAGACTTTCACCATACCTTATATGTCTTCTCGCCCCACCTTCTGATCCTCGGGGTGATATTTTTTCTTTTCCCAACCACGAGGCGATATCATGTCCTAAGCCGCCATCATCCTCATCGTCCTCATCCTCGTCCTCATCAGATTCGGGATGGAGAGATAGCCGTGCACGTGGTTGGGGAGCAGGCTGGCCTTCCCTTGCCTTACAGTATGTCACATACCGCTTTTTCCGGGGCGAAGGGACCTCTTCATCACTGCTTGTTATTTCTTCCTCTGGCTGGATGTAATCACGATCCACCACATCATCGTCAACTGGAGAATCACTATCTCCAGTGAAGGCTTCCAGGGTGGATGCAATTTCGTCGTCTCAGAGACCTTTCCGCGCCATGTCTGACCTGGGTCACTGCTAACAGGTGAGTGACTGAGACAAGGGCGAGCGTGGGTCACGCGGGGTCTAGGACGCTGCCTGCCCGGCGGCAGGTAGGGGAGGCTTGGGTACGTGGGCGAATCGAAAATCTAGCGCGAATTTTGAAAATTGTGGAAATTATGAACCTTGCAATTGCAGGACGTTGAAGTACGTCAACGGGATTGGCAGTGACATAACGTGAGGACGTGGAAGTACGTCGACGGGATGCCGTGGGTTAACAAGTCTCTCACTCACGAGTGAGTATGAGCAGAGTCCCTGTCTCCCTGTCTCGCTCTCTCTCTCTCTCTCTCTCTCAAGTTGCTAAGCCCTTCTCCCTGCGACCTGTCTGTTCTATGGCTAGCTTCCTTCTGAGCTCTCTTTCCTAAATTCTGGTGAAACAGGAGACGTATCACGTGTGTTCCCTGTGGATGGAAAGTTCTAGAAGCCTGTGTGTGAGTATGTGTGTATGTGTGTTCACCTGGTGATCACTGACAAACTAACTGCATCATCTCCTGACTCCTACTTCCTAGTCTGTCATCAGCTTTTCCTCAGTGTAACTTGCAAGATCATTTCCCTTTCCCAGGCTCGCATAGAGCTGTCTATCTATCTATTTATCTATCTATCTATTATGATTTGTAATTATAATATGGACTCATAACATATGCTTGGTCCATGCAGCTGAAGGACCTCCGACAGCAACTATCACTGACACATGCTAATCTATTAGTACATAATATTGATTATAATATTGTATACATATAATATTTATAGTAAATAGTGATTATTCAGTAATATTACATTTTAAACAAGTTGTATACATATTTGAATAAGTGCATTAAAAGTAAATTATTTCACTGTAATACAGTATGTACTTGGGTTATTGTAGTGAAATGTATACATGCAAGAAGAAAAGAAAAAAAAGTAGTTTAAAATTAAGATTATGGTAAGAGTTATTAATATTTCATTTAAAGATAATGGTACTGGTATGCCATACATGGGTCATTCTTCTTTGTATTTTTTTTCTTTTTATAGATATATATAAATAATACTATATACAAAAAATGTACACTTCATTTAGGGGGGTTAACTTGGATGTTAACTCTCCCCCCACTAAATAATGACTCCAAATTAGCAATTCTTGCATGCATTCTGTGCATTGCGAACAGCAGTACTACAACTACAATGCAGACGATTACAAAGACAGTAGGTGCTGGGCTATACACATAATATGGGTTGAACATACTCAAACTCAAATCTTCCCAGGGCTTCATTGTTTCATTGATCAGTTGCATAGTTTCAAACTTAGGTGAAGTCAACTTAATACTTGTGCTCATGTTTAAGTTCATATCAGGCAGTGGGTGGAAATGTTTGTGTGTATGATTGAGAATGGCATAGTGATTGATGGTGGATAAAGTAGACATGGCTGGTGTAAATACCGGTCAGTAGTCTGGTGCTATGTATAATCCTGATGCTGATGTATGAGATGGTGGTATATCTGGACAGACTATGTAAACTGACGTGTTATGAGGGAAATTAAAAAACTGTGAGTGTCCAATGCGTTGATGGTGTACAAGTTTATCTGGAGCAAAAGTGAAGTTGCAATGATGATGAATATTGTCATTTCTGATGATAGCCATTTCACAAGGGACTGTATCAGTAGGCTGAAACGTGAAAATGTACGCAGGACAAAGATGAACAGCATGTAAGGATGTGCGGCACTTTCGTTCAATCGTTGATTCACTTGCGAAAGTGACAGTGTCCCGTCTCTTGGAGACCATGATGAGTTCGGTGCCTGTGTTGATGTTGATGATGACCAAAGTGTTGTTATTTTTATAGGGGAAGGGATGTATTTGGTATACTGTGAACAGGTCGTCAGTTATGATTGGTACGGTACATGAACTACTACTGATGTTGGTGTTAGTGTTGCTTCTAAATATGGGTAATATTGCATGAATTCCCTACTGCGGAACAACGGCTTCAATTTATGTTTATGTATGCCTTGACTAACTATCTGACGTAGCTCATGAACTGGGATTAAGTCAATTGTGGTCTTGCCATCACCAGCATTCGAAATTCCTTGCATAAGTGCCCTGAAACGATTTCTAGTGTTCTCTAATTGTAGTAGAATCGTGTCAATATGTTCTGTGATGATGGAGAAGTGTTGGAAAAGTGTAACGTTTCCCTCCATTTCATTTATTTTATCTACACTCTCGAGAGCTATGTTTTCTGCTTTTTTCAGATTTTTCACAATTGTCTTCATTGCTGAGTTCTGTCCTGTGATGAATTTATCTTGGTATGTTAGTGCCTGAGCTATCTTATTAAATTTGTTGTTTATTTCCAAGAACTGCGCCACCCAGGTCGAACAAACCGCGCTTTTGGCGAGTACGTGTGATGTTGTTCCTGTCGCTCAGTACCTCTGTTCCATAAGATGGGAATCTTGGATCATGATGAGCATAGTTGACTTTGCCTGTTCTAGTTTCCATTTCGCTAACTTTACCATTTCATTCACTTCCTTGGTGTTATGTGCTTGTGAAACATAATTTCCTATCATGAAGTCCAGAGTTTGCATGGGCGTAGCAAGTCTGTCTAGATAAGTAGGTAATTCATACAAGTAATCTAGACTTATTTCAGTACTCATGACATCCTTAACGATTGTAGTCGTGGCCGTTGGAGTTATGAGGCATCCTTGTCGTACTATGTGTTGGGGGTCTAAGTGCGCATATCCTCTTGTTATGTAGAGGAGAATCCATAGCATAAGTCCCTTCATCGTAACCTGCCGAAAAAAAAAAAATCTATTAATTTCCTAATATGGTCATGCTGTGGTCGATGATAGTGATGATGTGCATTACGGTTGATTCTTATTTCATTTATAGAAGGAGTTTAAATCGATATTTAATTCTCGTAAATGATGTACTGTTGATTTGATTGGAACAGTTGCACCTATGTTCGATTGTTTGGTATATGACCTTAATTTCTTTTTGTAATCATTGTTGTGTTCTTGCTTGGTTTCTTGAGGTACGTTCGCCTGTTCGGTTGTATCCGAGGCTGAATAATTATGTGATAATTCCCTTGAAACTCGTTTTAAATGGTCAATATGAACTTGTTTCTCCTCGCCACTTGAAAGTGACTTAATTAAAACTTTGTTTGCTTTTATGTTAATTACTCTGTATGGGCCCTTAGATTTTGGGGATAATTTATTGTCTCTCGTATGAATGATACCGTAAACAATGTCTCCTAAGCTGATAGGTGAATCTCTTGCCTTCTTGTTAAATGCCTCCGTCATTTCTTCCTTGGACATCGTTAATTGTTTTTTGACTCTTTTGTGAATGTCCTGGAATTCACGTAAACGGAGTTTAGAGTAATCATCGTATTTGTATATAGGCATGCTGTCACCTTCTAGGAGCTCATATGGTAATTTTTTATCTGTGCCATATATAATGAAATGTGGTGTGTCACCTATGGATTTATTTATAGACCCATTAATTGAGGCTTCTACTCTTGGAATCCAATCATCCCAGCTTGCATAATTTTCACTGAGAATGTGTCGTAGCACATCTAATACTTTTTTATTTTGTCTCTCTACCAACCCATACGATGCTGGGTGATAGGCTAAAACGTTAACCTTTGTATGTTGTATATGTTGTATTGTTTACATATTTCCTGTAAGATCTCAGAATTAAATTCTCCTCCATTATCACTTATTAGTACCTTTGGGGTAGTAAAGCGACATATTACATTATCTGTTATTGCCTTTGCTACTGTCTCTGCTGTCTTATCTTTAATTGGAGCTAAAATAACATAACGGGAAAAATGATCCGTTGCTACGAATAAGTATAGGTTATTATTGTATGATAATGGCATCTTGAGTAAATCAACAGCGACAACGTCCCATGGTTGATGTGGTACAGGGTAATTACCCATCGGTGCAGGTGTGATTGGGTATCCTTTGTGTTTCGCACATGATTCACATTTGTCTATATGATTGTTTATATCTTTTCGTAATGAAGGCCAGTAATATAACAGCTGGGCTTGGTTGAATGTCTTATCCTTTCCAGGATGTCCTGCATGTGGGCTGTCGTGTATCAATCGTAATACTTGGGGTATCATGTCATTAGGTACTACCAACTGGTTAGTATTTCTTTGGCGTTTTGGTTGTTTAGAGTTAATTTTGTATAATGTATTATTGACCATTGTGAATTGTTCAAGTGGGACATGCAGTTTGGGTAATTGTATGTCATCTCCACTTTCTAACTTGTATATAACTTTAGACCATATTGGGTCAAGTCTTTGTGCCTTTGCGATATCCTCGTGGTTTGGGATATTTCCTTTGAGATCTAACGCCGCGACCTGAATTGTGTTCGGGTTCCTAGATAATGCGTCAGCTACTATGTTCATTTTACCTTGTATATAATGAATTTGTACATTGTAGTTTTCAACTGTACATTTCCATCTTGCTCTCCTCCCAGAAAGGAGTTTTTCATTAAACATACCCACCAGTGGTTTATGGTCGGTGAATAAGTGGATTTCGTAACCATATACCAAATCTCGAAACTTTTGTAATGCAAAAACCACTGCAGGTGCCTCTAAGTCTGTAGTGCAACAATTTTTCTCTGCACCTCTTGTTTGTCTGCTGGCAAATGCAATTGGTTGATTCTTTCCTCTTTTTATCTGATGCATCTGTACAAATAAGAGATGATTTTGTGTAATCTGGATATGCTAAACAAGGTGCATTTGTTAGTTTAATTTGTAGATCGTTAAATACCCTTTTTTGTTCTTCTTCCCATTGGAATACAGCATCTTTTTTGAGTAGTTGGAATAGAGGAAAGGCTATATGAGAGAACTGTGGTACGAATAACCTATAGTACCCAGCCAGACCTAAAAATTGTCTAACTTCGTCAGTCGTAGTGGGTTCAGGAAAATCTCTCACTGCCTGTATTTTGTCATCAGTGGTGTGAATACCATCAGAACTTAATTTGTGGCCTAAGAAATTTATTTCCTTAAAGCAAAATTTGCATTTAGAAAGTTTAATTTTTAAACCAGCATCACTAAGCTTTTGTAAGAGTAAGTCTAATTTCCTGATGGCTGGATGAATCACTCCTGCGTGATAATCAAAGACGGTGAATAAAACCCACACTTGTAGACGAAGAATATAATTACCAAACAGTTTCGGTGGACACTGCCACCATCTTCAGTGGTCAAGATAGTGAGAGGGAATGACATATTGACTATACAAGGGTTCCTTTTTATGCGTGTGTGTGTGTGGAAGAGGGGGTAAAGGTGAGGTGCGGTGGGGTAGATTGTAAGCGGGGATTAACCCAAGGGGGATTTTGGGGGGGACATTACCGGACAGGTCAGGTGTAATTCCTATCTGACCCTACCTGTGTCTTAGCAGGAAGGGACATTTCCACTAGGGACCTCATTATAGGATCTAGCTTGTACCTACCTTCACTAAGGTTGAAATTCTCGTATTTCTGGATACACATAGCTTCAATAATCTTTCGTTTCCGAAAGTCATGACTTCTATACAATAGATGGCTACCTTGCCAGTCAATTCTGTGGTTGGCTTCACAAACATGGTTAAATATTGCATTATTTAAATTACATGTTCTTATGGCATACTTGTGTTCCTTAATCCGTGTTTCCAAACTACGACCTGTTTCTCCTATGTAAACTAGTTCACAATCTTTGCAAGGAATTTTATATATGCCTGCTTCTGAATATGTTGTACATTTGTTCTTTACTAACATTGCTCTGATGGTGGAGGTATACCTAAATGCTATATTTACCTCACTACTGTAACCTATTAACTTTAACATATTCAAGTCTGCAACATAAGGCAAAGTGAGGAAACGTTTCTTTTCTGTGGTGGGTTCTTTAGGTACGTAGTAAGATCGCCTAGCTCGGAGGTATGCTTGTTTAATGAACCATTTGGGATACCTTAAGTTTTGGAAGATTTCCCAAATGAGATTGTTTTCTTCTTGTATATGTTCTGGACTGCATATTCTAAGGGCTCTAAGGAACATTGATGAGATAACAGACAATTTTGTGGCAGACTGATGATACGAAAAATAATGAATGAACAAGTTACAACTGGTTGGTTTCCTATACACCTTAAAGCTAAGTGAATGATTTTGCTTCATCACCAGCACATCAAGAAAGGGAAGAACACCCCCGTTCTTCCACTCAACTTTAAATTTAATGGAGGGAGCAAGATTATTTAGGTGTGTGAAAAACTCGTCAAAATTATCAAGTGCTGAAGGCCAAAATGAAAATATGTCATCAACATAACGAAACCAAATGAGTTGAGGGGGAGAAACTCGTGGCAGTAGTTCCGTTTCATAATACTCCATATATAAACTGCTTAAAATGGGTGACAATGGAGAACCCATACCCATACCAAAACGTTGCATGTAGAAGTTGTTGTTAAATGAAAAAGCATTCGAAGTCACACATAATTTTACAAGTTCTATGAAACTGTCAGCTGGCATACCTAAGTCAATATCACATTCTGGCAATTTGTTAGCTAGAAATTCCAAAACATCATTAATGGGAACTTTGGTAAACAATGAATCAACATCGAAGCTAACCATTTTGCCAGAGAAAAAGTCAAGTGATTTAATTTTCTCTATAAAATCCGAAGAGTTCTTTACGTGTGCTGGGGATACTGTACCCACTACAGGGGCTAATTTATTGGCAAGAAACTGAGATAACTTATACGTAAAACACCCACACTGTGAAATTATGGGACGCAGTGGAATATTAGCTTTATGGGTCTTTGGTAATCCGTATATATATGGTAATTTAGGGTTGATCTGAATGAACTTATTGATATCTACATTAGGCACATTTTTCAACACTTCTTTCACTTTCTTGGTAAATGCTGATGCAAGTCTCTTCAGAGGGGAGGACCGTAATTTTTCGTATGTTGTGGTATCACTCAAAAGATGGTTCATTTTATTTTCATATTCAGTTTTGTCAAGAATAACCACTGTGTTACTTTTGTCCGATTTAGTTATGAAAATGTCTTCATTTTTCAGTCTGCCACAAAATTGTCTGTTATCTCATCAATGTTCCTTAGAGCCCTTAGAATATGTAGTCCAGAACATATACAAGAAGAAAACAATCTCATTTGGGAAATCTTCCAAAACTTAAGGTATCCCAAATGGTTCATTAAACAAGCATACCTCCGAGCTAGGCGATCTTACTACGTACCTAAAGAACCCACCACAGAAAAGAAACGTTTCCTCACTTTGCCTTATGTTGCAGACTTGAATATGTTAAAGTTAATAGGTTACAGTAGTGAGGTAAATATAGCATTTAGGTATACCTCCACCATCAGAGCAATGTTAGTAAAGAACAAATGTACAACATATTCAGAAGCAGGCATATATAAAATTCCTTGCAAAGATTGTGAACTAGTTTACATAGGAGAAACAGGTCGTAGTTTGGAAACACGGATTAAGGAACACAAGTATGCCATAAGAACATGTAATTTAAATAATGCAATATTTAACCATGTTTGTGAAGCCAACCACAGAATTGACTGGCAAGGTAGCCATCTATTGTATAGAAGTCATGACTTTCGGAAACGAAAGATTATTGAAGCTATGTGTATCCAGAAATACGAGAATTTCAACCTTAGTGAAGGTAGGTACAAGCTAGATCCTATAATGAGGTCCCTAGTGGAAATGTCCCTTCCTGCTAAGACACAGGTAGGGTCAGATAGGAATTACACCTGACCTGTCCGGTAATGTCCCCCCCAAAATCCCCCTTGGGTTAACCCCCGCTTACAATCTACCCCACCCCACCTCACCTTTACCCCCCTTCCACACACACACACGCATAAAAAGGAACCCTTGTATAGTCAATATGTCATTCCCTCTCACTATCTTGACCACTGAAGATGGTGGCAGTGTCCACCGAAACTGTTTGGTAATTATATTCTTCATCTACAAGTGTGGGTTTTATTCACCGTCTAATTTCCTGAGATAATCCTTAATATTCTTCGTTGCGATTATAATATCGTCAAGATAAACAAATATTCCTTGTCCTAAAATTCCGGACAATACGTAATTCATAAGACGATGGAATGTGCCTGGGGCTGTCCTCAGTCCCATTGGCATTCTTGTATATTGATAATGGCCTCTGTTTGTTGAAAAGGCAGTGTATTTACGTGACTCCTTAGATACCGGAATCTGATAATAGCCGTTTAGGAGATCGATGGTCGAGAATATATTATTCTCAGGACCAATATTCTGTAGAACATCGCTTAGCAATGGCATGGGAAATCTGTCTGGGATTGTGTGATTATTTAGTTTACGGTAATCTACTACCGCACGCATTTCTCCATTTCGTTTGGGCACGAAGAATAAGGGGGCATTCCACAGGGAGACTGAAGGCTCAATAATTCCAAGTTTTAACATTTCATCGACATACTGATTTGCAAGTGTACGTTGGGAGTGTGGTATGCGGTAAGCTGGTACGAAAATTGGTGGTGTTTCTGGGTGCACATTAATCATGTGATTAATCAAGTTAGTACACCCTAATTGTTCTCTGGGCAATGCTATGGTGTCCCTGTGTGTTTCCAGCAGGGTTAACAAATCACTTTCTTCATCAAATTCACCTGAGTGAATTAAATTCTCTTTTATTCTTTCTCTATCCGTAGATTTTATCTCACTTGTTACTCCAGCTATAACTATTTCCTTCACAGGGGCGGGACATTTTTCAATATTAACTATGCAAGTTCTCTTTTTCAACTGAACTTCCCCATTCATGTGATTAATTACGAATATCTGAGTTTGCCCTTCGTCGTTCGTATGACATAATGCGTTTTCTACTGACAATCCCTTTACTTTACATAATTCTTCTAAGACAAGAACAGTACTATTCCGTAATTTGCTCTTTATGGTAACCTTCATGTATGAATTAGGTGGTATAACTAAATCATTAGTGAGATGGGCTGGAAAAATTGATAAATCAGTACTGTTATCTGGGTCACTAATTCTGGAGTATGGGGTTGGTGGTGGGAGTGGATCTATACACCCATCTGTTTGTGTATGTTTGTTTAAGCCTTTAATATTACCAATTCTTTTTGGCTCTCTTGTGCCAATCGGTGAGGGCTCTGAAGTTATTTCCCCTATAAATTCATTGTCAAAGTCTATTCCATTCATTTGTGGGAGTATGGTTATGTTCTCAGCTCTCATGGATCTTAAGCCCAGTAACATATGAGCTTTAATTGCTAAGTTTTCAACGATATAGAAAAATGCAGAGAATGGTCTTGTAGTTTCTGTGAAACTGATATTTAATCTTATCATACCTTTCACTGTAATCTCTTGTCCATCTACTGTGTATAAATCTAAATCAGCTTCATCCAGAAAAGTTACTTTCTTTTTATTTTTAAGAATTCTATTTAGTTCTTCATGTGTTATTAAGTTCACTGGAGAGCCTGTATCTAAAAATAAAGAAACGTTTTGATCCTCACATACAGCTGGTATCAAGATACACTCATTTCCCAACATGCCTCCTACGTGAAGTTTAGACTTGTTTTTCTTTACGTTTGTTCGTTTTTTGTCATGACTTGGTCTTCCCCCGATTTGAACATAGACACAATTTTTTCTACTGTTTTGCAATCACTGGTCCAGTGCCCTTGGTATCTATGATGCCTACAGTAAGGACCAAATCCTTGTGTCTTTTGTTTGTCCTCTTTTGCCTTGATAAAGCATTCATACCTTGTATGTCCTGGTTTTGCACAATAATGACATAGAATGGACCTATCCCTTGACTGTGACCTACGATGTGATTTCCCATAAGAAGTGTTGTTTATGGTGCGAGACCTGCTCGGGCTGCGCAAAAACTTATGAAACTGCCTGTAGCAAGGCGTCTGTGAACGAGGCCTTGTCATGTTTGGTTGTTTGGTCTGCCTGCTTTCTGGTCGCGATCGATTTTGTTCTCTGTTTGGGGTTGGTGTAGATGTTTTCACAGCTGATACTGTCTCAGGTACCCTCATTCTACCAGAATGTGCATGTGTGTCGACCATACCTGCTCTACTGCACTGCATCTCTACCTCGTTCTTTAAGTCTAGCAAACACATTCCTGGGGTGTACGCGATCGTCTTGGCGATCTTAAGGGTCCTATCAGGTAATTTACACAAGGCAGCTACATAACCAATGATGTCCACGACGAGGTCTGGGGACATCTTTCCATCATCTGTTATCCAACTAGAATTTTCCAAAGTAACTAACAATGTTCTCTTGATTGTGGAGACGTCAGCAGTTATTTCACTGAGCACATGGTTTGTAGTGTGCTCCCTTACAAGATCTACAATTTTATGTAATTCTGGAATTATACCTGGCAAGAAGTTCATACCTCCAGAAAATTTCTTCAAAAATTCATTTTTAAATTCATCATATGTCCTAGCACAATGGAGCTTGTCTGAGCGAAGCAAATTGCTCGCTGGACATCTTTCCTGGCTTATGCAAGATGAAAAAATAGCAATTTTCTCTTGTTCATCTAGTATGTGGCGCTTGATGAACATTTGTTCGCATTGACTGACTAATGAAATGACATCAATGCGATCTTTGTCTGTGCCAGAGAATTTTGGGGCAGTTTTATCCTCGTGATACACAAACACTTGAGGTGTGGTTGTTAGATCAGCGGTATTTGTTTCTTGATTCATTTTCAGTGTTTGTTCTGTTAATTCAACTTGGACATGTTTATCGTTGTGTGAAGGAATGGTGGAATATGTACGACCGGACCGGTGATCCCTGTTAAGTATATTGGCATACGTGGGCAAGTCAGCGACAAAGTCCGCACTTGCTACGCCAGAAGGGATTTCCCACTCATCATCTGAAACTGCCGTATTTGTTTCTTGATCTTTAGTGTGTGGTGAGGTTTGTACAAGGGATGGGTTGCCTTGGGGCTCTGTTAATTGTGAGCCTGTTGTTGTGGCAAATTGTGTGTCATCTGGTGTGTTGCCTTGGTGCTCTCTTAATTGTGAGTCTGTTGTTGTGGCAAATATTCCTGTCATTAAGATATGGTGTTATGAAATACGCCTCTTGTTTATTTATGTCCTAACAAAATAGATGAGTAAATAAGTTGAAATAAATGATAGATAGTGAGTGTATAAGTGTATATATGGAAATAAGTAAAAAAAGTTGAATATAGCTAATTTTAGCACTGAGAAGAAATGAGTAAGTATAATTTTACCCACTTGATACAGATCGTAGAGGTGTGTCGATACAAAAGTCGATCTCGGAAGAAAAATACAGGTTTGATTGAAGATCTCTTCATAATTCTAGTGCTGTGTTGATGGACGATATTACTCAGGAAATTCCATGGCCTGGTGCTTGTGGTGGTTAACAGCTGTCCCAGGCAAACCTCAGCATAGAATTTCCAACTCAACTGTGAAAATAAATGAGTATGAGTAGGAGCTATGTGAATAATGAGTAATGAGTAGTGGGTGAGAGGTGCCTGGTGTCAGTCACACGTTGCTTGGCATGGCAGACTCGCGTTGTGATGTCACCTCAGCACATGGTGATGTCGGCTTCCCACACTGGTAGCTATGGTGAGTAAATGAGTAGCGATGAGTAACTTGAGTGAAGATGAGTGAGTAAGATGATTTGTGAATATGGACTTGGTATTTGCTTCATCGTCTTGACCTCTTGACTCCTGCGTCAGCGTCGGGGGTTGGGTGGATATAGCAGAGAGAGGAGGGTGAGGTCTGGTGGTTATGAGGTATGAGTTGTGTCTCACTCTTCGTTTGTTTGTTTTGTTTTTCTTTGTCGATGTTTTCTCGGTCCTTTTCTCTTGTGATTTACTCGTAGGATGAAGACTGCTGCTACTTGTAGGTGCGTGCAGAAGATTATACAGACGACTCGTAGAGTTGTTACTTGTAGTTGATTGTAGATGGTTGTAATTCGCTGGTTCGTCGTAGAAGTTGCAAGACTGTTTGTATCAGTACTTTGTTAAACTACTTGCAAGGCGTCCTGTGACCTCTTCACCTCTACATCAGCGTGATGATCGGGGAGACGGAGGGGGCTGGTTGGAGAGAACTGTCAGGAGCTGGTTGTAAGTTGTTGGTTGTGAGAGGTATTTTTTTTTGTTTTCAATCTTGATATTTTGTAGGAATTCACTGTTGATTCGTAGACGAGGTTCGTATACGTTCACTGCTACCAAATGTCATAAAAAGACTTTGTAGTTACTTGTAGAGAAGTTATATATAAATTAGACTTGTGGACGAGCGGTTGTTATACTTGAGTAGCTTTGTAAGTAGATAATCTTCTTTCCCATTTGTCATGTAGTGACAGGAGAGGTAAAGAATAGTATGGGACTATTTTTATTTGTCTTGGAAATATTAACAAGTCTGTCACTCACGAGTGAGTATGAGCAGAGTCCCTCTCTCCCTGTCTCGCTCTCTCTCTCTCTCTCTCTCAAGTTGCTAAGCCCTTCTCCCTGCGACCTGTCTGTTCTATGGCTAGCTTCCTTCTGAGCTCTCTTTCCTAAATTCTGGTGAAACAGGAGACGTATCACGTGTGTTCCCTGTGGATGGAAAGTTCTAGAAGCCTGTGTGTGAGTATGTGTGTATGTGTGTTCACCTGGTGATCGCTGACAAACTAACTGCATCATCTCCTGACTCCTACTTCCTAGTCTGTCGTCAGCTTTTCCTCAATGTAACTTGCAAGATCATTTCCATTTCCCAGGCTCGCATAGAGCTGTCTATCTATCTATTTATCTATCTATCTATTATGGTTTGTAATTATAATATGGACTCATAACACCCCGCCCGTACGTTAACCCGCGGCATCCCTTCGACGTTCTTTAACATCCACAAGTTTTGTCACTGCCAATCCCGTCGACGGACATAAATGCAAATCAATTGCAAGGTCCCTAATTTGCACAATTTTCAATTTTCGCAAGTTATTTTTGGTACGTATACACGTGACACCTTCCTCTACAAGATGCCAGGCAGGGACAATGCCTTACCCAGCATGAACTCCTCCCCCTCCCTTGCACGCCATTGTCTCAGCAATTCACCTGTTATCAGTAACCTGGCCAGTAAAGCCATGTCATGCCATGGTACGAAATTCAGGGCCAGAGTGATTCCCCAATCAATGACAATGTGGAGGACAAACTTTACATAACATTAGAGGAAGAAACAGTCAGAAATGATGATCAGGTAATGTGGCAAAAAAAGGTCAGGTATGGTGATGAGTTAGTGAGTGAAACAATGCTTATAATGCCTATATTGCTGCTTGAAAGCCAATATACTCTCGTACTACATATAAATTCGTACCAATTAATAATTAAATACCGTTTATGAGTGGTGTGAAATAGTTACCCTCCCATAGAACTCGTTTTCTTTGGTGCCAGCCTGTTAGAAAACCCAGCAAGGTAAGGCGGTACTCCTACCTGTATCGAGTATTTTAAACCTCAGGTGAGTGATTTCTCTATGAATTTTCGATGTTTCTCACCAAAAGCGGAGGTTTGAGCCAAAAAAAAAATTTCCAAAAATGGTCGGGATTGGGGGGAGTCAGTGGTGGAAAAGTGGTCGGGATGGGGCGGGTTAAACCAAACCACGGTCCCCCGGATCCTCTGGGCTACAGGTGACTGTGGCTGGCTGGTTGCCCCCCTCAACGGGTTGCAGGCAATGTCAGCACTTCTATCTTCCATGGCTGCTCTGGTCGAACTCCGTCCCGACTTTCGTGTTTTTTGTTTTGTTTTATTGTGGCTTAATGGTCATCGCCTCCAACGTGAGGCATTCGGCGAGCCAGGGTAAATGACCAAAATATAGCCAAAATACAGCCACTCCCTCACTGTGCACCACCGACGATCTAAGGGGCCAGACGAGGTGGGAGCATGTGGTAAAATGATCCGTGGTCGGCTAGACTCACCTCCTCCCCCCTGACAATCAGTGCAGGTCTTATGTCCTCACCCCGGTCAGCAGCTCGGAGCAGATCATAAAGGGTGGTATATGTCATTGATCCAAGCTGGTACGACCGGGTATGAGCGCTGAGAGCCAGGAGGCCACATCTAGCCGATCCTTTAGGTCAATGATAGGAGGGCCCTGAGGGGTGCCCTCCTCTGTCTGAGGAGGAGAGGACTCACCAACTTCCTCCTCGGTCGAGGAGCCGGTCGACGCTTCCTCGACCATGGAGGCGGTGTCAGATGAGTCCCGCTCCCCCTCAGACATTGCTGGTGGATGGTGGACTTCCGCCGTGGTCACGGTAGTTGTAGCATTGGTCGGGTCCAGGACCGGGTCAGTATCCTTAGAGGCAATCCGTCGGTTGAGGGGGGCCTCCAGCCTAAGCCTCTTCCTCAGCGTTTGATGAGGAGCAGCAGATCGTGGCTGCGATCGTCGAGCCTGATGCTCCCGTCGGCGAGGGACAGAGTGTATATCGCGGGAAAAGCACTCGGGGATGATAAGCCTAGGCAGCCCATTCTCCTCAAAGATATTCGGGAGGAGAATGCACAAAGCCCTCTTATCATCCCCACAAAAAGCCTTCGCCGTTGCAATACATATCTCCACGACGAGGTTCGTCTGTCTGGAACTCCCAGGATCCCTGGCCTGATGTCCCCAGGCCGTGTGGCGCCACCGTGCATGGGCAGAACCCTGAACAGCTACACCACCCGGCCCAGTAACATCCCAAGCCTCAGGACCCTTGGGAGTTCCAAATAGATTGAACTCCACCGATTCTCCATCACCTAGAGAGCGTTGGAGGTGCCGTGGGTTTGGTTTAACTATCGCCTGGCGGTGCACAAAAACATCAACGCCAGAATCCTGATGCTTGATGAATCCGTACCCCGCCAGTACGTTAAACCAAACCACAGTCCCCCGGATCTTCTGAGCTACGGGCGACAGTGGTTGGCTGTATGCCCCCCTCAACGGGATGCAGGCAATGTTGGCACGTCCGTCTACCATGGCTGCTCTCCAATCTCTCTCCGACTTTCGTGTAGTAACAATGGCGTTTATATGACAACAGTGCGGGTGCAAAAGTAGCGATTGAGGACGCCCTTTCACGATGTAACTTAAGTGAACAAAACATTCCCAATGTGCCGATAGTTATAATACAACGATCATGAATACGAAAACACTGGCGCCAAAAACTGTCTGAGCAGGATTCACAATGCTTTTATAATAACGATACTTCAAAACACGTCCACACCCCAACACTATAGAAAAAAATGGTAAGTCTTTATAAATGATGGGTACAGTCATGATTACTAATCTCTGACCAGAGACGCATGGCGGGCAGTGTCATGACCACACTCGAGCCACGCATTCGAACACAGCCTCTGCATTACTGGGCGAGGCAAAGAACTGTAACCAGGTGATCTGAAACGTACTACTCCTCATATCTTTGATATTACCATATTTTTATGGTTTCTCCTCCATAATATAATAATCTTTGTTTATTGACAGGGGCCGACTATTTCTTCAGTCAGTCTTCAATTTAGCAATTTCCAAGAAGTAAAAAAAAAAAAACATGTGCCACTACAGTATATGTGGGTATTGGAATCATATATACCGTAATAATTATTTATGAATTAACGGCATTAATTGGCACACATTTTGACCAGAGGGGGCATGCAACTAAGACGTCGCACAGGAACAGGGCAACCATTCCCACTGGATGGCAGCGGCATAGATATAAATAAGACTAGATGCAGCATAGCCCATTCTTCAGTACAGCTGGCTATGCGTCTTTGCGGCCGCCATCTTGGAGCTGTCAAGCATGTAATAGTGGGGCTTGTTCTAGAGCGAATTCAGACTATGAAAATGAATGTTATTGTGGTGGAGGTGCTGATGATGGTTATTGTTGTGGTGGTGGTGATGATGGTTATTGTTGTGGTGGTGGTGATGGTGGTTATTGTTGTGGTGGTGGTGATGATGGTTATTGTTGTGGTGGTGGTGATGATGGTTATTGTTGTGGTGGTGGTGATGATGGTTATTGTTGTGGTTGTGGTGATTATGGTTATTGTTGTGGTGGTGGTGATGATGGTTATTGTTGTGGTGGTGGTGATGATGGTTATTGTTGTGGTGATGGTGATGGTGGTTATTGTTGTGGTGATGGTGATGGTGGTTATTGTTGTGGTGGTGGTGACGATGGTTATTGTTGTTGTGGTGGTGATGGTGGTTATTGTTGTGGTGGTGGTGATGATGGTTATTGTTGTTGTGGTGGTGATCATGGTTATTGTTGTGGTGGTGGTGATCATGGTTATTGTTGTGGTGGTGGTGATGGTGGTTTTTGTTGTGGTGGTGGTGATGATGGTTATTGTTGTGATGGTGGTGATCATGGTTATTGTTGTGGTGGTGGTGATGGTGGTTTTTGTTGTGGTGGTGGTGATGATGGTTATTGTTGTGATGGTGGTGATCATGGTTATTGTTGTGGTGGTGGTGATCATGGTTATTGTTGTGGTGATGGTGATCATGGTTATTGTTGTGGTGGTGATGGTGGTTTTTGTTGTTGTGGTGGTGATCATGGTTATTGTTGTGGTGGTGGTGATCATGGTTATTGTTGTGGTGGTGGTGATCATGGTTATTGTTGTGGTGGTGGTGATCATGGTTATTGTTGTGGTGATGGTGATGGTGGTTATTGTTGTGGTAGTGGTGGTTTTTGTTGTTGTTGTGGTGGTGGTGGTTTTTGTTGTTGTTGTGGTGGTGGTGGTGATGGTGGTTTTTGTTGTTGTGGTGGTGGTGTTGGTTATTGTGTTGGTGGTGGTGGTGGTTGTTGTGTTAATTGTGATTGTTGTTGTGTTAGTGTTTTTTTTTTTTTTTTTTATGTGTCCGACTCTGGGCAAAGGCTTCAGGGCCTATATCTCGGGGGCAGTAGCCTATCCCAAGGCCCAGTAGTCCTCCTGTTGTGGTGGTGATGGCTGTTGTGATGGTGGTTATAATGTTGGCTGTTGTGGTGGTGATTGTGGTTGTTGTTACTGTTGTGGAGGTTGTGGTGGTGATGGTGGTGGATGTTGTAGGTGTTGTGGTGGTGATGGTGGTGGATGTTGTAGGTGTTGTGGTGGTGGTTGTTGTGGTGGTCATTGTTGTGATGGTGGGTATAGTTGTTCCTGCTGTTGTTGTTGTGGTGGTGGTGGTTTTGGTGATGGTTGTTGTGGTGATGTTTTTTGTGGTTGTTGTCGTTGTTGCTGTTGTGTAGGTGGTGGTGGTGGTGGTTGTGTTGGTTGTTGTTGTTGTTATGGTGGTGGTTGTTGTTGTGCTGGTGGTTGTTGCATTGGTGGTTGTGGT
The DNA here is from genome assembly GCF_032717465.1 of Coenobita brevimanus. NCBI lineage: Eukaryota > Metazoa > Arthropoda > Malacostraca > Decapoda > Coenobitidae > Coenobita > Coenobita brevimanus. The sequence continues at coordinate 3,659,349 of NC_137066.1, forward strand.
GGTTGTTGTTGTTGTTGTGGTGGTGGTTGTAGTGGTGGTTATTGTTGTGGTGATTGTTGTAGTTGTTGCTGTGGTGGTTATTGTGGTTGTTTTTGTTGTGATGGTGGTTGTTGTTGTGATGGTGGTTATTGTTGTGGTGATTGCTGTTGTGGTTGTTGCTGTGGTCGTTATTGTTGTTGTTGTTGTTGTGATGGTGGTTGTTATGGTGCTTGTTGTAGTGATGGTGGTTGTTGTGATGGTGGTGGTTGTTTTTGTGGTTGTTGTTGTGGTGGTGGTTATTGTAGTTGTGGTGGTTATTGTTGTGGTGGTTGTTGTGATGGTGGTGGTGGTAGTGGTGGTGATTGTTGTTGTTGTGGTGGTGGTTGTTGTGGTGGTGGTTGTTGTGGTGGTGGTTTTTGTTGTGGTGGTGGTTGTTGTAGCGATGGTTGTTATTGTGGTGGTGGTGGTGGTTTTTATGCTTGTTGTTGTGGTGGTTATTGTTGTGGTGGTGGTTGATGTGCTGGTGGTTGTGGTGATGGTGGTGGTTGTTGTGATGGCGGTGGTTGTTGTTGTGGTGGTGATTGTTGTTGTGGTGGTGAATGTTGCTGTGGTGGTGATTGTTGTTATGGTGGTGGTTGTGGATGTTGTTGCTGTTGTTGTTGTGGTGGTTGTGATGGTGGATGTGGTGTTGGTGGTAGTGGTTGTTGTTATTGTTGTTGTTGTTGTTGTTGTGGTGGTGGTGGTGGTCGTGGTTGTGGTTGTGGTGGTGGTTGTGGTAGTGGCTGTTATGGTGGTGGCTGTTGTTGTGGTGGTAATGGTTGTGGTTCCTGTTTCATCTGAAACGTGAACTCGGTGGACTGCAGGCTTAAATTTTCCTTCTGCAACCCACCATCCTCCTTTCGGAGGATAGGGAAGCAGCTGAGGGACGTTTGCATAACCAGACAGTTGAGCCAGCCGTGCTATCGGTGTCACCATAAATATATTCCGACGCTTTCTACACCCAAAAGCAGCACAATGCTGTTGCAATTCTAGGTAAATAGTGGTCAGCTTTGACCATCGTCAGGAACACGACATCGTCTGCCTCGACCGTTCCAAGATGGCGGCCGCGCAGACGCATCTAAAGTACAGTAGTGTCATGCGGCATCTAGGATTATTATAACTATGGGCAACGGGCCCTATTATCACTAGAGAAAAACATTCATTTCAAAGTAGTAGCAATAGTAAATTTTTGTCAATGATTTAAGAATAATAAAGCATCCTTACTCAGAATACGTCGTGTGAATGCCGGCTGCTGTGGCAATCGTGGATATTTCTCTGCTGTCACCTATCACCAGATTGATTAAAGGCTTGCCTCAAGAAATACAGTAGGTCAGTGAAATAATAAACAGACTAATAAAACACAGTATGAAATTCAAATATCATCACGCACTCATTATAGACTAAAAATAACAGCTGTAACCAAATTTGTCTATTTCTTACCATGCATATATTACTTGAGAAAGTAATATAATATATGAAACAACAGTGCTTCAGTGATGCTTAGAAAATTGTTCATTGAAGCGCTGAACCTTTCTGAAAAGATGGTGGAGTGTGTCTGACTGTGTAGCCTACGCCTGGCCACGACTTTGGCTAACTCTCTGGTCATAGATTAGGGATCATGAGTGTACTTGGGAAAAGAGCAGGTTTTCACGAGTCTTTCACACGTACACATATACATACGACTTATATATATATATATATATATATATATATATATATATATATATATATATATATATATATATATATATATATATATATGTAGCACCAGTCGAGCAAGGCAGTACTCCCAAGGTGGATGGAAAGCTGATGACAGGGAGAGCTGGGGCTACCGTTTCATCAGCCCTCGGGACTATAGTCGTTCTATTTTATCAAGGCAGTTTGGGTCGGGCTCTCTGGGACCTCACTCTGTTAGCTCTGTTGCCACATCGTCGCCACACACGTGCGCTCTCTCTCTCTCTCTCTTATATTATATATTAACTAGTACTAATTGTATTTTCTTAATTTTTTCTCTTGTTTTCGACTTTTTTTCCACACCACCCCTGAGGTAAAAGTCTATAGGTGCGTTTTTTTTTTTTTTTTTTTTTTAATAGCTTCCATGGCGGGAGACTGACCGAGTATGACCCACTCACGCAGGGCTGTCTCTCGTGTCACCACCTGACAACGTCTCAAAGGCAACGCTGACAAGTCTTATGAGATTTATACTATACTAGAGCTTTTTTATTGAATTACATCTATACAGAGTGTTTAAAATTCATTTATAAGTAGTTACTAGCTTAAAATAGGAGAGTGAGAGAGAGAGAGAGAGAGGTGAACACAAATAATTACACGTGTATCGGCAGCGATGTGACAACAGAGCTAACAGTGTGAAGTCCCAGAGCGTTCCACCCAAACTGCCTTCATAAAATAGAACGACTGTAGGTCCCGACCATCCCCTTTGCTGAACTTTTTCAGTGTCTCAGTAACAAAGAGAGTAGGCCAGCATGCTCTCCAATACAAGTCTCTCTAACTATCAGCACCAAACTACATGCACAGAACACACCACACTTCCATTAAAAAAAAAAAAAAAAAAAAAAAAATGGCTTCGAATAACATAGCCTTGGAGTCCCCAGGGGGGGGGGACCATAAATGCCCCCACCTTCTGCCCCTCTCCCGGTGACGACTCAAGATGCCTGGAACCACTGTCTGACTCTCTTCTTCTTCATTTCTGCAACATTCATGGCCTTTCCTCTAACTTTCGCTCTGTTGAGCACCACCTCTCCTTCTCTAAACCTCACCTTCTCTTTCTAACTGAGACTCAGCTGTCTGAGGCAACTGACAACAGACCCTTTTCTGTATCCGCCTACTTTCTCTATACTCATTTCAAAGCCAAAGGTTGTGTATATATACGGAACAACTTATCTTGCTCTCATGTTCCTGAATTCGATTCTTCTAAATTCTGTACACTCTGGCTTCGGCTTTCATGTCATTCTCTGACTAAATATATCTGCGCTGTTTACTTGTCTCCTAATTCTACTGACTATCAAAAATTCTTTGACTATCATACTTTTACGATGGAACACATTCTATCCATTTCTCCTCTCTCTGATATCTCCATTCTAGGAGATTTCAATGTTCACCACCACCTTTGACTCTCCTCTCCTTTCACTGATCCACCTGGTGAACAAGCCTACACCTTTTCTATCCTTAACCCTTCACGTCCCGAGGTTTTCCGCCCCTCCGACATCCCCCAGTCCCGAGCCTTTTTGGAAAATTTTTTTTGGCTCAAACTTCCTCTTAGGTTGAGAAACGAAGGAAAATCACCAAGAAAGGGCTTACCGTGGTCTATAAGTGGTCAAAACAGGTGAGGTCCCCCGGCCAGGTAGCGTATTCTGTAATGGACGTGCCAGGCGCTCACGTTTTCTATGGTAAGGAATACTGGGAGAAACAACACACAACACCTCTATATTTATTGAATTTGAACTAATAAACAGCTTAGTAAGCGCACTCGCTATGACTCGTATTTCAACATACCCAATTGTTTTATCACTTTCCTATTATTTTTCCCTTTACATAGAACCTTTCCTCCACCACTGTAAATGTTTTCAATTTTTTTCATTCATTACGAGGGCATTTAGCGATATGCTAGCACATATTCACATAGCAACCACGATCTCAAACACTCGTGTTTCATCATCTACTTTATTTATTCACTCCAATTATAATTTCCCAGTTACATTACACACGTTTACACCCCTATACTCCACTGTACATACTTATTGGCATTATTTATTCAAGTGAGCGTGAGAATATCGCATGAAAATACCCTCGCAATGAATGTTTCGACCAATATAATACTCACACACTTATATACTAATTCTTCACATATATTACACACTTTACCACTTGTTGACTTCTATTTTCACTATTACGGGCCTTATTCATTCAACTGAGCGTCAGGATATCGCATCTCTATACACACGCTAGGAATATTTGACTTAGAATATATTTCAGCACTTACAATAATTTGAACTTTTATGATACCCGTAAGCATTTCCAATAATAATAATTATATAATTACGGGCCGTATTTATTGCACTGAGCGACAGAATATCGCATCATAAAACCCTCGCTATGTATGTTTCCACTTACAGCATATTTATACACTTACATACAATTTTTGTACTTATGTTATGCCCGTATGCACTTTATACTAATATTTGGAGATTAACATGACTGATAATTTCACTGAGCGTCTGTCTGTCGCATTTACCTCATAGTTTCAGCGTCCTGTTGCATTCACACCATATCAGAATTGCATCAACGTGTGATATTCGCTGAAACATGGGTGAATACAGAGACCCACGCCACACTCCACGCATTCATAGCGGGTGTCCTTCCTCTGTGTCGTGAGTCTCACCCGGGAATTGCTGCACACGTGACACCTGCGTTGGGGCCTAGGTCTGTTTGGCTGGGGAGGGATAGGAGTGGGGAAATGGCGGCCGGATATTCTCAGGGGAGTTTGGGCAATAGAGGCAGTGCGGGTGCGATGTTGGGGCCTTTCTACAGCATACCGTGCAAACATTTCTCTTGTGAGCTCCCTCACAAACCCTTCAAAGGTTTCCTGAACTCCTGTTGTCATGGCGTGAAGGTGGTGGCAATTCAGAGCAGTGATGTCCAGCAAATGAAAGAACAGTTTCTTATACCACTTCATCGTGGTCCTGGCACACTCTACCGTCGATATCATGGAGTCTGACTGGTCCACGAGGCGCATGTTTATATTATAGTCCATGACACACTCAGGTTTCCAAATACGACGCCTGTTCTTGCTACGGTAATCAACTGAATCAGTACGGTGCATCAAGGGGCGGTGAACTGTTGACAATAGGCTTACCTCTCTATTGTGATTCCACACAGTTGCAAGGATGTTGTTGGCTTTGAAGAAGACAACCTCATTCCTTGCAAGTTTCCGCCCTACCATGGCCATGTGATGCCGGTTCACCTTCACGGTTCCACAGACTCCAGTTTCATGTGTGTGAAGATAACGAGCGAGAGGAGGGCTATTGTACCAATTGTCCAGTTAGAGGACGTGACCACGATGAAGGTAGTCTTCTATCATCGTCTTTACCACTGCTCCCGACAGTCCAATACTTCGATCTTCTATTATGTCTGTCTGTGGGAAATTTTTTCTCCCAGAGCAGTTGCGCTCTCTAAATTTATCATAGTTATCCCTGGTTAAAGGCAGAGGATGTAGAGACTGTTGTTAATTATTCAAGCGGTTTTAATAACCCAGAAACGACGTTCTCTTTAATAATTCTTGTTATTGATAAATTAAATGCTACTGCATTTAACCCCCGTGGACAACTATGCATTGTAAATACATGTAATTATGTGGTATTTTCCACTGACCTAAGCTGCGTCTGCGCGATAGGTGACGTGGCAAGCAGGGAAAGATTCCCCTGTTAAGGCAGATGTGGAATTAAGATATTTACATAGTTAAAGGGAATAATTGGTCTAACTTTAGTTTAAGTCGAACTAAGATTAATTTGTTAGATTTGCCCTGTACATATCATGATGTAATTTAACTGTATTTAGTACTGTAATTAAATAAGAGTTGGCAACCCACAATTCGATGAAGTGTTGGGGTTTGCCGCGTTCATACACTCTGCTCCTAGCTCTCATGGAGTTAAGACTCTGCTCCTAGCTCTCGTGGAGTTAGCAAGGTTGTACATACACAGCATAAGGACGCTTGCTTGCCCAAGCAACGATACCAGGCAGCCTCATCGTCATCGGTTAACGATCACTCCCTCTTCATATAGCTAAGTAACCTTTGCGAATTGGCCAATTCAAGGGGGGATTAGCGAAGATATAAGATAGAAGATAGTATTGTAGATGAGTCAAATTTAATTTACGTATCACCTAACTCTGAGACTTGTTTGATTTACTTAGACAACTTTAGGGAAGAGTAACGACCTACGAGTTGTGTAGCGAGAAAATTCTTGCATAGCGGTGTCCCAGCAGGGATACCGACTTGGATACATTAAACATTTCTCACATTTTGGTACCCAGAAAGAGGGCCCCGATTTGTTTACCAGAACTAATCAACATTTTTCACACTGTCTGTGCACTGGTGTACAAGACTATGTCTTGCACGTATCCAGTCCTACAGTCGCACATAACAAAGATCTTGAACCCAAAACGGTGCCTTTTGCTGGGTATATACTGCCTAAATGAAATATTGCCTCTCCACAACATGAGACTCTCGTCTATGACGAGGTCTCTATAGGTATAGAATGAGGAACGAAAGGTTTGCCTCAGGTGATCAAAGATCAACCTAATTCGCCTCATTTTATCAGTGTTGTTGGCATTTGCAGGATCATGAGCATCATAGAAATGGAGGCAACTTAGAATTTGTTGAAACCGATTACAGCTCATCACTTGACCAAATATTGGGGTAAACATAACAGGGTCCCTAGTCCAGTAAGCAGGAATTCTGTTCTTTCGTATAATACCCATCAAAAGGACCAGGGCAAAAAATAAGAACATTTCTGAAAGGGAGACAGGGTAATCATATATGATATAATGCCTACTCCTTGTTCCCAATCTTTCACTCTCAAGGCACTGGGTGCTTGCAAACAGGTTGGTATAGTATACAATCTGCTCCACAAATCCCTCACTAAAAAACAGGTGGAAAAAATCCAGCCTGGTGGAATTACGGTGATTTCCTGGAGCAATGCAGCCAGAGCGCCCCTGCTCAGTGAAGGGGTGAATGAGGGGAGAAAAATCACTCCCATCCTCCCAATTCCACGCCACAAATCCTTCGTCCCCATCATCCCCATCACCACCTTCGTCTGGGTGGGGAGGAGATCCTGGTTGGGGAGGTGGGGGAGAAGGAGTGCGGAGGGCTTCCCCACCGTCACTCCTCTTCCCTCTGCCTTTACCCTTTCCCTATCCCTTACCCTTACGGCCTTGAGGAACATTAGGGGGCTGTGGGGATGAAGTAGGGGAATACTGGGGAGCAGAAGACGTGACGGGGAGTGGTTCCTCCCCACCTTCCCCCTCCATGACAACACCATGTGCTTTCTCACGCACCCTAGCTCGACCACGTGTTAGGGGATATTGGGGAGCATAAGACGTGCTTGGGAGTGGTTCCTCCCCACCTTCCCCCTCCCTCACAACCCCACATGATAATGAACGCACCCGCACTCGCCCACGTGATACACTACGCCGCCTCACACTACGTAGGGAGAGCAATGACTCAGTCACATCACTCTCACTTTCCCTAATCCTCCCTGTACTTTCCCTTTCACTCCCCACTCCCTCCACGGCACTTCCTAACTCCCCAAACAAAATGCTAGGCCCATACCTGCTTGTCCGACGTGGTGTGCGCTCTGGGCCACGATGAGTGATGACCTCACGTCCATACCACGTGGCAGCACGTCCCACAGCTCCGTCGTCATTGTCCTTGTCCTCGTCCTCGAATTCTGGTTCCAAATCACGTTGGGGATAGGCATAGGGTGTTGCACGTGCCTTCTTTGCCTGCTGCCCCTCTCTAGCAGCACGGTAAGTCATGAACTGCCGCTTCCTGGGAGACGGAACTTCCTCGTCACTGCTGGTGGTTTCTTCCTCCTCTGGCTGCACATAATCTTTATCAACAACCTCGTCGTCCAGTGGGGAATCACTGTCACCTGTAAAGGCATCCAGGGCGGCTTGAATTTCGCCATCTGAGAGACCTCTCTTAGCCATGTCTGAGCAGGACCATTGCCACCAGGTGAGTGGACGAGTGATGGGTTAGCGTGGGTCACGCGGGGTCGCCGAGTGTCCCCGCCTAGTGGCAGGTAGGGGAAGGTCATGCGAGGATACGTACCGCTAATCAAGCGCGAAATTTGAAAATTGTCGAAATTATGCACATTGCAATTGCACAACGTACCGGTACGTCGCCGGGACTGGCAAATGCAAATCGTTGCAACGTACCCATACGTCGATGGGACGGGGGGGGTTAATGACCTAGAGCAGCTTGTACAGCACCCTACCTGTATCCCTGACCGCCTTGGAGAGAGCTCCAACATACTTGACCTCTTCCTTATAACTAATGCTTCTGCTTACACTGTTAACCTTTTCTCTCCGTTGGGCTCCTCCGATCACAGCCCTATCACCTTAACCTGTCCTATCGCTCCGGTACGACCCTCCAAAAAACTTCGTCTGTGGCACTTTGGAGCTATGGATTGGGAGGCCCTGAGGCAGTACTTCTTTGATTTTCCCTGGAATGATTATTGCTTCCATGGCTGGGAGCCATCTGGGTGTGCCTTGCGCATTACGGAGGATATTCTCTCGGACATGGAATCATACATTCCTTTCTTATATCGTTTGACTAATGCAAGAAAGCCTTGATTCAATCATGCTTGTTTTAATGCTGTCCGCAACAAGGAGAGGGCCTGTAAAAGGTACTGCAGCTAACCCACCCCTTAATCACATCTTTTGTACGTTTTTGCCAGGAATCATGCTAAGTCTGTTCTTTGCTCTGCTAAAAATAATTTTATCCATACTAAATGCTTTCAACTCTCTAATTCTTCCCGCTCCTTCTGTCACCTTGCCAAAAACCTTTCTAACAACTTTACCTCATCATCCTTCCCTCCTCTTTTCTACTCTGATTTCTCTGTAGCTATTTCTTCTACTGATAAAGCAGATCTCTTTGTTCATACTTTCTCCACCAATTCCACCTTAGACGATTCCGGTGCTGTTCCTCCATCACGTCCCCCCTCTGACTTCCTCATGGCTGACATTAAAATTTCTTCAGCTGATGTATTTTCTGCCATCACAGGCCTCAATACTAATAAGGCATATGGGCCTGATGGAGTCCCTCCTGTTGTTCTCAAGAACTGTGCTTCTGTGCTTACACCCTGCCTAGGCAAACTCTTTCGCCTTTGTCTATCAACTTGTACCTTTCCTTCTTGCTGGAAGTTTGCTCTTATTCAGCCAGTCCCAAAGAAGGGTGACCATTCCCAACCCTCTAACTATCGTCCAATTGCTTTAACATCCTGTATCTCAAAAGTTTTCAAGTCTGTTCTTGATAGAAAAATTTTAAAGCATCTTTCCTATCACAACCTTCTTTCTGATCGTGGGTTCCGTCAGGGACACTCCACAGGCGATCTTCTCACCTACCTTTCAGACTGCTGGTCATCCTCCTTTCGGGGTGAAAGCTTTGCCATTGCACTTGACATCTCAAAGGCTTTTGATCGAGTCTGGCTTAAATCTTTAATTTCCAAACTGCCCTCTTACGGTTTCTTTCCTTCTATCTGAGCCTTCATCTCTAGCTTCCTTTCTGGTCGTTCTGTAGCCGCTGTTGTAGACGGCCATCGTTCTTCTTCTGGATCTTTTAACAGTGGTGTTCCTCAGGGCTCTGTCCTATCACCAACTCTCATCCTTTTATTGATCAATGACCTTCTGAGCTGTACATCTAACCCTATCCACTCATATGCTGATGACTCCACCCTTCACCTTTCCGTTCGATTCCCGCAACGTCCATCTCAGCAGTTACTTTAACAAACAAGGGATGAGTCTATGGAACACCTAATGTCTGACTTGGCTCGTATCTCTGACTGGGGCAAAAATAATCTGGTTGTTTTTAATGCATCAAAGACTCAGTTTTTGCACCTATCAACCCGACAAAATCTTCCATAGGTATACCCACTAGTGTTTAATAATATTCAGCTTAATCCTGCATCATCCTTGAACGTGCTTGGGGTTTCATTTACTCGAGACTTATCTTGGAAAGATCATATTACATCTCTTGTAAAATCTGCTTCCAAGAGATTGGGTGTGCTAAGCCGACTCCATTCCTTCTTTACCCCTGCACAATTGTTGGCTCTATACAGAGGTTTTATCCAACCCTGCGTGGAGTACACCTCTCGTGTGTGGGGAGGCTCCCCGCATAGAGCTCTTCTCAATAGGGTGGAGTCAAAGGCTTTTCGCCTTATTAACTCTCCTTCTCTTACTGACTCCTTTCAACCTCTGTCTCTTTGCCACACTGTTGCAACTTTACCTCTTTTCTATCGCTACTTCAATGGTCACTGCTCCTCTGAACTGTCTGCATGCATTCCTCGACCTCTACGATGGGCGCTTAGCACCCATCTAGCAGCAAACTCTCATCCCTTTTCTGTCCAACTCTCTAATGCAAGAGTAAACCGTTACTCCCAGTCCTTCATTTATGCAACAGGTCAAGTCTGGAACTGTCTCCCTCTGTCTGTATTTCCTGGTTCCTATGATCTCCAGTCTTTCAAACGCAGTGTGTCGAGGCATCTCGAAATGATCGGATCTTGAATTTGGCTCTCTCTTGTATTTTGTTTTTCTCTTGGAAGGAACAGTTTTGCGGGCTCGTTGCCTTTGGTTCCTTCTTCCTCACATAAATATATATATATATATATATATATATATATATATATATATATATATATATAATCATCATCATCATCATCAGGACCTCCTTTCGCACCCAAGGGCAGGGTGAGGAGTAGCAATGCCCAGACAGCGGAAACTTGCCCAATCCAAATAGGCCACATTTCCATTCACTCATTATGAAAGCCCATGGAATCCTGGCTCCACCGGATACGCCAAAAACATTCACCACATTCTGCAGCTTCACACAGCGTATCCAATTGAGTTAATCTGGACGCTGCCATGCTCACAAAGGGTGCCAAAATCCCTGATCACGTACTTCTCATCACAAAATTCATCCATCCAGCTTGATCTCTTGTCAGTTTCTTAGCCTCACTGACTTCCAAACCTCTCTTCCTCACACACTCATCCACCATATCTCTCCAGCATCTCCTTGGCCTACCTCGCCTTCTCCCTCCTTCAAATTCGCTCAGGTATACCTTTTTCACCACTCAGTTGTTATCCATTCTTTCCACATGACCATACCATCTCAGGACACTCTCTTCGATTCTGGTGTCCACCGACTTCCTCACTCCACACCTTTCACGAATCACATTATTTCGTATCCTATCCATCCTCTGTACTCCACACACATTCCTCAGCAGTCCCATCTCCACTGCTCTTAATCTTGACTTTTCATTTTCATGCCACACCATAGTCTCATACCCATTTGTTAGAGATGGCACTAACACTCCCTCATGTAAGCCTCGTGCAGCTGCATCACTCAAGCCTCTGTTTCTTATCAAGGTCTTTATTGCACCAGCCACTTTTTTTCCTTGTGTCACTCTACTTTCAACGTCTTTTGCACATTTTCCTCTCTTCTATCACTGTACCCAAGTATTTGAACTCCCTCACCAATTCCAGTCTCTCTCCATTCACTGTGACACATTGGGAGTCCCCTTCTCTCTCAGTAACCATCACTTTACTCTTCTCTACATTCACTCTCAAGGCACGACGCTCACAGACATCAGCAAAACTCTGCACTAGCCTACCAAGTTCTTGTCCGGTATTTGCAAGCAGTACTGCATCATCAGCATACAACAAATATGAGATATTCCATCTATCACCATTCATTACCAGCGCCATCCCTCTCTCCAATACTCGTGCTTTTACTTCTCTCATCACTCCATCCATATATATATTGAACAACCAAGGAGAGATCACAGAACCTTGTCGCACTCCCACACCGATCGTGAACCACACACTTAGATGCCCATTAACCCTTACACATGCTTCGCTTCCGTCATAAAAACTCTTGACAGCACCTAGCAGCTTACCATCTACACTATACATGCGGAAAACTTTCCACAATCCCTCTCTGTCTACTTTGTCGTATGCTTTTTCCAGATCCATGAATGCCATAAACATCTTAGGGTCCTTATCACAAGCCTCCTCTGCTACCTGTCTCACTGCAAAGACTTGATCCACACATCCTCTGCCACTCCTAAAGCCACCCTGTTCATCACTCACTAGGACTTCTGATATCTCTCATACTTTATAATATTTCTTTTTATATACCTTCCCTGCCACACTCAATAAACTTATGCCACGATAATTCTTGCACTCACTTCGCTCACCTTTATTTTTGTACAGGGGTACAATCACAGACTTTTTCCACCAAACTATCACTTGTGATTACAAAGGCAACCAAATGATTTTTTCATACACGAGAACATATAAAGTATACTAAAGATTAATACATAATATCACACACACACACACACACACACACACACATATATATATATATATATATATATATATATATATATATATATATATATATATATATATATATATATATATATATATATATATATCGAAATGTTGCCCCTGATATTGTAACTTTCAATTTTTTTCATCAAACGTCGATGGGAGACCCTATCAAAGACCTTCATAAAATCGCAGTTGGCAACATCTATAGCTCCACTTTCATCAATGATCTGTGTCCATTCATCCAACACCGTGATCAGCTGAAGCACCGTTGATCGCCCCGCCACAAACCCGCACTGCTTGTTACTAATCAGTTTATGTTCTTTCAGATGCTCAAGAATTTTCTAATTATTAAAGTGTTCATTATTTTGCGGATGTTACAAGTCAGGCTTACCGGCCTATAGTTCCCAGGATCACTTCTATCACTCTATTTGTATATCGCTGTAATATTTGCCTTTCTCCCATGTATGGGCACGTTATTGGTCTGTGATAAAGTACGGATAATACTTAGAGGATAGGCAGTAGCCTCTTTCACCTCTTCTATTACTCGAGGGTGAAACCCTTCTGGATCCGGGAACTTATCTCTCTGCAGTTTATCGATAAAATGACAAATCTCTTCACAGGTGAACTCCAATTGTGACAGCATGGGAACATCCTTAGCTTCACTGCCCGGTAGTTCCCCTTCTGGTTCGTTAGTAAATACTGAACTGAAATACTCTGTTAGAATCTTTGCCTTATCCCTGTCATTTACAGTCTTGAAGTTTTTTTTTTTTTTTTTTTTTTCAGAATCCATGTACAAATTACTTACACTAGTTGTATTTTTTTCCAATTGCACGTACTTCCAGAAGATTTTAGGATTAGATTTCACATTTTGGGCAATTATTCTTTCTATGTTTTTCATCTCACTTCTTGTCTCCCATCTAACGTGACTTGGTATTTCTATAATCTACCTGCAGCTGGTTATAGTCTCTTATATTGGTTCCTAAGTCCTCTTCCATTTTCTTCAGCCTCATCCAAAATCTTTGTTTTTTCTTTAACTTTGCCCACAACTTGTTCTTCAGTAAGTCCCTATGATTTTCTTCTCTCTTAGTCTATTTTTCCTTGAATTCTCTTCGTGGAATACATTCGTCGACTGCCCCTTGTAGTTTCTTCTTAAATCTATTACATATTTCCTCTCAATCCTGAGTGCCTAAGTACTCATCCCAATTAATGGATAGCAGTATGATTATTTTCTTGAAATCTGCCTCTTCACAGAGGTAGATAAATCTTTTCCTATTCTTTTCCTGTGATTCTATGTCACATTTAAAGTTCACATAGCCTTGGTCGCTCTTACCTAGTGGGCACGTAACCTCGAGGTTATCCACCATTATATCATCCGTAATAGCCAAATCTAGTGTGTTTACAGCAGTATTACCTCTAAATCTGGTTATTTCGTAATATGCTGTTTGAATAAACGATCACGGACCTTCTCAATACAACTTAGAGTGAGGTTATCATCACCAGACTTACATGTTAAATTTCCCCATTTAATACTTGGCAAATTTAAATTTCCTACAATTACTTTGTTTCTTACCTTGCAGTCACTTATTTCTTGTAATAGTTCCATCATCTTTTCATTATTTTCAAACTTACTACTTGGACTTATATAGATGGACACAAACAATATATCGTCACTTTTGTATTTGATATTTACTGTTCTATACTCCTTGGCATCCTTCTCAAGCATTACATCATACTGAATTCCTTTTTCGATGTATCGGTCTTGTAATGGATTATATAGTAGTCGTAGTCAAGCTGTAGGTAATAGTAAGTAGATATGTAAGGAAACAACTTCAATTCACTTGTAGTCGATGACAGGAGAAGTTAAAGATGGATACTGGAGTTTGATTGTAGTTTTATTGTCTTCAAAGGGAAAGCTCAAGTTGAACACTGCGTGTATTACACAAGATCGTTTATATGCTAGCTAACTTCTCACTAGACCCTTCTTCTCGCTCTCTCTCTCTCGACAACCTCTCGCCCCCGTTGCTGTCTCCCTTCTGCCTCTCTAATTCCTCCTTTCTTGTATAGGAGAGCTTGTCACGTGTACTGGACATGTGGGATTGTTCTAGAAGCCTGTGTGTGTGTGTGTGTGTGTGTGTGTGTGTGTGTGTGTGTGTGTGTGTGTGTGTGTGTGTGTGTGTGTGTGTGTGTGTGTGTGTGTGTGTGTTTGGTCACGAGGCACTGCTTGTGGGCTGTTGTGCTATGTGAGACATTCCTGAAAGGTGCTACATCATTTCCTTTCCCATGCCTTGCTTGACTTCACCCTTCAGACTACACATTTATGTTCCTATCTATTATGCACTGTATTATGATAATTTAGAGTCCTAATACATGTACAGCAAAAGGCCCCTTCCATTTTCTCCTTGTGCCAGTTTTTTTTTTTCCCCTATTATTTTGTACCCTTCAGTGCCATATTCCACTATTTGGCTTTCTGACCGATAGTATTATGGTGTAACCTCTTGCACTGCAATCACTTGTTGGGGTGTCTGATCTTCACTCAGTCTAACCCTTAATTCACTAATTTAATCACTGGAATACACATCAACATTGCTAAACGATACTTTGAACTCATGAACACTATGTACAGGTTATTGGGTTTTACTTTTTCTTAAATTACATTTTCCTCCACTTCCACTGATAAGACTGCTACTCTTGGCACGCTGGATGTTTCCTTTTTCTTTACTCTCAGTATATCTCGGTTCCACGGACTTCCTTTTACCGCGTAGTAGTTTCCCGAGTCCATTTACTGTGTTTTTCTTCTCTGCCTCTTCTCTGAGCTCCTTGTCTCTTTTCCTCTCATCCCTAGTCATATCGTGTGACATTCCAGCTTTCCTAAAAATTTCAGTCTTTGTTCTGCTAGACCTTTCCACTCTTCTTCACCTTCCCCTACCACTGCCTCATGAATGGATAATCACACCTTTTACGTGCAGGTTGCTAATTTTGTTCACAAAATTCTTGCAGCTCTTCCGGACTGACACTGTGCCATATGGTGTGTGGGGAGAAAAAGCCTTAAGGCCCCCATACACACTCAGTCAGGTCACTCAGTCCATATCCCTCATGCTAGTTTGCACAAACATTGCACAGGTAGAAGTGAGAGTGACCTGCGCCAACTAGGTTTGTGCAAAATGATGTCACACTATTCAGTACATCAGACATCAGTTCGAGTGAGTGAACAAGGAGAACATGGCAGCTCCGCTCAGCGAGGATGGGTTGATGCTGTTTGGTGTGTGCGCTGTGGCCTTGTACAAATGGAAGAGAAATATAAAAAGAAGAAAATGGACGAAGGATTGGCTGCTAAAACGAGATCAGTACACGCATACGAATCTGTTACAGGAGCTACGACTAGAGCCAGGAGACTGGCATAACTACATGAAATTGGATGAAGCAACATATCGTCATCTCCTGTCATTAGTTGCTTCAAGGATAGAACGAATGGATATGTGCATGGCCATAACACCCCATGAGCGACTCACAGCAACACTGAGATATTTAGCAACAGGACATTCGTATGAGGACCTCTCTGCAGAGGCTCTGGGCAAAATTATTCCTGATACCTTCCGTGCTATTTCGAATGCTTTGCAGCCGGAGTATATTAAGGTATGTGATATATTGTGATGATTATGAGTGGAAATGTTTGCCAGTGACGACACTATTATGAATATGATCCGGGGACGTTTTGCAAATATGAGTGTCAAGAAAGTAATAAAGAATCTTTGTTATGTGGCCTTCTTAACCTGCCACATCCCAACCGATTTTTCACCACTGAACCCCCCTCCCCAATCCCAGCAGATTTTTGAAAAGTTATTTTTTGGCTAAAACCTCCACTTTGTATGAGAAACAATGGAAAATGCTCATCTGAGCTTATAATTGCATTATACTGGTGTCCCTCTGAATACATGGTACCGTCTTCTGTGGGACGTGCGCCAGAGAAAACATTTTCTATGGGAGGAGTAACTATTCCAAAGCACTCATAAAAGGTTAGATATTTATTTATTTGGTACGAATTTATATGTAGAACAAGAGTATATTAGTTTTCAGACAATAGTATAGGCGATATAAGCATTGTTTCACTCACCAGACACATCAACATACCTCACCTTCTTCACGATATTACTGCCTCATCACTTCTGCTTGTTTCTTCCTCTGGCTTGCATCTTCCTTTGTCCTCCACCTCGGGAATAACTTTCACCTTGAATTTCGTCATTGGAGAGACCGTGGTGCGACATGTCTTTATTAGCCAGGTCACTGCTAACAGGTGAGTTGCCTAGAAAATGACGTGCGGGGGGGATGGGGGCAGGCGGGGCCAGGCAGTATCCCTACCTGACGAGGGGTAGAGGAAGGTCTCCCACATATGCCTACCAAAAATCACCCGCGAAACTTGAAAAATGTGCAAATGATGGACCTCGCAACTGCATAACGTATGGATACGTCGTCCGGAGTCACCGTGACAAAATGTGGGAACATATCCATATGTCATCGGGATGCCTCAGGTTAAACTCTGTTGGAGGGAGGGAGCACACACAGCACAGCAGTGATGATAATATGTCTGTATAGTGAGCGTGTGTGTGTGTAGGGGCACACCCATCATAGTGATGATAATGGTGATTATTGTAGTAGTAGTGATGGTGGTGGTGAATGTGGTTGTTGTAACAGTGCCCCCCATTGGGGTGGTGGAATATTCTTTTTACCATCTGTGTGTGTGTGTGTGTGTGTGTGTGTGTGTGATGTGCCCTGTATCTGTCTAACACACACAGCGCAGTTCAATGGTAATAGTGATTTTCAGCCTGGAAATTTCATTGTGATGGTGATGGAGACAGAGCTCTGAAAGTAACTCTGTACTCAAGAATGCTAAAACATACCAAGTTGAATATAAAACTGTTAATGAGGCAAAATATGTTACTGGATAACGGTGCTGGTGAACATTTCGGTGTATGATGATAAACCTGTGTCTAAAACTATCCATTTTTATCTAAACAGTTCCATCGTATCCCTCATCAACTTTAAAGGTTGTAGTGTGTGATGTTCTTAGGTACCTATAGGATAAATGCAGTGTAGGCGATACAGGTTGTAGTAAGAGATATGTGTGTGCCTATTAGAGCCACACACACACATCACAATGTTAGTGTCTATCACTAGCAGTAGTGATAGTCAACCTGGATTAATTCTTTATTTCTTGTGTGGCAAATATTAATAATAGTGAACAGATATGCTATTGAACAGATATAGGCCTAATGGTGATTAGATATGATAGTGAACATATACGATTGTGAATACATATGAAAGTGAAACGATAATCATGATAGTGATTAAATGATAAGAATTTGATACGCTAGTGAATATATATCATAGTGAATAGATAGTGATAATTACCCAATGAGGGTATATATATATATATATATATATATATATATATATATATATATATATATATATATATATATATATATATATATATATATATATATATTTATATATATATATATATATATATATATATATATATATATATATATATATATATATATATATATATATATATATATATATATATATATATATATATATATATATATATATATATATATATATATATATATATATATATATATATATATATATATATATATATATATATATATATATATATATATATATAATATATATATATATATATATATATATATATATATATATATATATATATATATATATATATATATATATATATATATATATATATATATATATATATATATATATATATATATATTGTTACGAAACAGAGAAAGATAATGTACACTGTAAGTGAGAATACGAAGAGTCACTACTGTCCCGTAAAGTTCCAGGTTCAAAACAAAAGAGTTAGGTAAAATTACAAGTTAAAGTTTAATACTCAAACTAACAACAAAACATTCAGGACTCATAAGGATAATGTAATGGCAAATAAACAGGTTAAATATATGGTTAACTGCAATAGCCTCGATTAACACGAAATTAGCAAGAATAAATTTATGTAAGTCAGCCCTGATGAAATGAGATACCAGATAATACTCAGTGAATGCCAGATAAATTATTACAGATACAAACTATTATCAAAAATGACTGACAAAGAACCCCACACAAATTACAAACTTCACTAGGCCTACAAATTAAACTTATGATATACAGTACACGAACAAAATGCAACAATTATACTCAAATTACACACAGCTGCTAGATGTTTGGAGATTTCTTG
The DNA here is from genome assembly GCF_032717465.1 of Coenobita brevimanus. NCBI lineage: Eukaryota > Metazoa > Arthropoda > Malacostraca > Decapoda > Coenobitidae > Coenobita > Coenobita brevimanus. The sequence goes on from NC_137066.1 coordinate 3,677,767, forward strand.
AGCACTCACAATAATAATATCTGTACAGGGGAGGACAGAGATGTGAACAAAATGAGGAGCAGATCTAAGTGGCAATGATGCAGAGACTGAGCTCATTATATAGGAGCCAGGAGAGCTTGATACAACTTGTAATAAGGACGCGCAAATGAAGCCATGGGGACATAGAGTTGACAATCCCGCTCTGGACAACAGAGAGAACGACTTACTCTACTATAACTGTAGAAGGGGGGGACTGAGGCAGAACACGCTCGTGATCAAACATGCAGCAACTGTGCGGTAAAATTAGACAAAGGATGATGAAATCATAGGCTATATAACACCTCCCCAAAAAGAAAAAAGAAATTTACAAAGGAAATTTCTTATTACTCTAAAACAATCTGTATATGGCACTACAGACCATGCAAAAGTCTTTCCTAATAGTACAAAACATGAGATCTCCCTAGCACGCTCAGTCATAGGTACTTGCCAGTATCCCTTTAACAAATCAAACTTACCTATGTACCTAGCCTTTCCGATCTTGTCTATGCAATCTTCCACACGAGGGAGAGGGTAAGTGTCTGTTTTGGTTATCTGATTAACACGTCTGTAGTCGATGCAAAACCTCTGTGACCCACCTGGCTTAGGGACTAGAGTGACAGGAGAACTCCACTCGCTCTGACAGGGCTCAATCATCTTGTGGTCCAACAGGTAGTCAAGCTCCTTCTGGATGAGAGGAACTTTCACTGGGTTCACATGGTATGGAGGCAATTTAATTGGCTTTGCGTCTCCAACATCGACATCATGCATCAACACAGTGGTTCTTCCTGGAGTAGCACGGAACACTTGCGGGTACTCCTGCAGTAATGCCGAAAACTCCTGCCTTTCCTTGGGAGGTAGATGAGAAAGCTTAGTCTGGAGATCATTCATGATATCAGGATTCTTCCCCAAACTATCACTCAGGCTCATACTGCATGGGAGAGCTTCACTTGCAGACTCGGGTGGAACAGCTACAGTGCAGACTGGATTATTTTCGTCCCGCCTGTGATATAACTTTAGCATGTTGATGTGACATAGTTGCTTGCTCTTTCTACGATCTGGTGTGGCGATGACATAGCTGACATCACTGAGTTTCTTCTCCACGAAATAAGGGCCACTAAACTTGGCTTGAAGAGGTTGCCCATGAACTGGTAGCAGAATCAAAACCTGATCTCCTGGCTGAAAGTGGCGTAACCTGGACTTCCCATCATACCAAGTCTTCATCTTCTCCTGAGCAGCTCCTAAATTCTCTCTCGCCAGCTGTAAAGCAGTGGACAGCCGTTCTTTGAACTTCATCACATACTCCAGCAGGTTGACGTCATCTTCCTCCGACAGCCAGCATTCCTTGAGTAACTTAAGGGGTCCTCTTACTTCATGGCCAAACAGTAGTTCAAAAGGTGAGAAGCCCAGTGATTCATTTGGAGATTCTCTTGCAGCAAACACAACGAATGGAAGACCTTTATCCCAGTCTTTCTGATGTTCCAAACAGTATTTCTTGAGCATCGATTTGAGTGTTTGATGATATCTCTCCAACGCTCCTTCGGTCTGGGGATGGTAAGCTGAAGACGTGATCTGGGTGATGCCCAACTCTTTCAGAGACTGCTTGAAAACGTTTGACATGAAATTACTCCCCCGGTCTGACTGTACCTCCTTAGGCAGACCAAACTTTGTGAAGAACCCCAGCATTTCCTTAACCACGTTCTTTGCTGAGATGTTTCTAAGTGGAATGGCTTCAGGATAACGAGTAGCCATGTCAATCAGGGTCAACACATAAGAAAATCCTGAAGAAGTCTTAGGAAGAGGGCCCACAATATCCACCAACACACGGGTGAAAGGCGCCTCAAAAGGAGGAATGGGAACTAGAGGTGCAACCTTTTCGGTCTGATTACACTTCCCCACAACTTGACAGGTGTGACAAGACTTACAATACCAGGAAACATCCCTGAAGATACCTGGCCAGTAGAAGTGTTTCAAAATGCGTGCCACAGTCTTCCTCACTCCAAGGTGTCCTGCCAAACTGGAATCATGAGCCACTCTAATGATATCCTGCCTACAAACACGAGGGATGACAACTTGATGTACAACCTCCCATTCACAGTCGGCTGATGCTGTTGGGGGTCTCCACTTCCTCATAAGTACTCCTGACTTTACATAATAACAAGTAGAAGCACCGGCTGACTCTTCCTCACTGCAAGCAGAGTTAGCTAGACCTTTCAACTCAGGGTCAGCAACCTGCAACTCAACCAACTCTTGACGAGACAAATCAACACTACGGGGTACTGCCTCATCTGGTGAGTGGTCCAAATTAGCAAGAAAAGTGTCAGCTAGGATAACATCATCATCATCATTATCCTCTAAATCACCAGTAACTTTAGACTTAGCCCTAGTGACAGCACATGCAGGGAACACATCAGGGACATCACAATCCAGGGACACAGCCACTGGCTCACTAGACAACTGAGGAGCTGGACACTCTTGACTTCCACCAATATCATTTCCAAGTAAGAAAGTTACACCTGACATTGGAAGTGTCTCAACCAACCCAACCATAACAGAACCATTAACAAAACCAGACTCTAAATTCACTCTGCACAGAGGGACGGAGAAGTAATTATTCCCTACACCTTGTAAGACTACAGTTTCATCAGAGGAATTAACATTAGAGCCTAGAACACTGGTCAGCATAAGGGATTGGCAAGCACCTGTATCACGATATATTTGAACTGATTTCCTGTCATTACTGTCCAGAGGACTGACAAAACCATCAGACAGGAAATTAGCACATGAACTCTTGAGAGTGTCACCCACGTTACTGCTCAAAAGAGGAGCTCCATCATGAGAATTTAAGTTACCCCTCAAAGCAGGTTCAGTTAACTCAGTTAAAGAATTCTGGGAACTCTCAAGAGTGGACACTAGACCAATTGACTGAATATTTAAAGACTCCTTTTTGTTCACATCACGCTGTCTCCTGAAACATCTCTCCGTAGTATGACCAAGCTTACTACAATAAGTACATTTACTTTTCTGAAATCTAGAGGTGAAGCTGGTATTTACTTCCTGAGAAACATCATCCTTATTCTCTTTCCTGTTACCTGTACTCTGAGTAGAGGCAACGTACTTACTCTCAGCTTTCCCTTTTTCTTTAGAATATCTCTTGTGAGTGAGAACATATTCATTAGCTAAAACTGCAGCATCAGACAAATTATCTATTCTTTTCTCATCAAGATATAGGCTTACATCTCTACTAATACACCTTTTGAAATCCTCCAGCAAAATCATCTGCTTAAATTTGTCAAAATCAGAATCCACATTCTTAGAATTTAACCACTGCTCTAACAAATCTTCTTTGATTTTTGCATACTCAACATGGGATTGCTTATCTTGCTTATAAGTTGTCCTAAATTTTACTCTATAAGCTTCAGGAACAAGCTCATAGGCCTTAAGAATCAAGCTCTTAACTACATCATAATTATCAGACTGATCCTGAGGCAAAGATGCATAAGTTACTTGAGCTTTACCGGTGAGAACAGTTTGAAGGAGTACTGGCCAATACTCCTTAGGCCAATTAAAACCTGTAGCTACCCTCTCAAACAAGTGAAAATACTTTGTTAAATCAGATTCATTAAAAGGAGGGACAAGTTTAACATTTTTAGCCACATCAAA
>NC_137066.1:3686444-3837330 GCF_032717465.1 Coenobita brevimanus
CAAAACCTGATCTCCTGGCTGAAAGTGGCGTAACCTGGACTTCTTATCATACCAAGTCTTCATCTTCTCCTGAGCAGCTCCTAAATTCTCTCTCGCCAGCTGTAAAGCAGTGGACAGCCGTTCTTTGAACTTCATCACATACTCCAGCAGTTTGACGTCATCTTCCTCCGACAGCCAGCATTCCTTGAGTAACTTAAGGGGTCCTCTTACTTCATGCCAAACAGTACTTCAAAAGGTGAGAAGCCCAGTGATTCATTTGGAGATTCTCTTGCGGCAAATACAACGAATGGAAGACCTTTATCCCAGTCTTTCTGATGTTCCAAACAGTATTTCTTGAGCATCGATTTGAATGTTTGATGATATCTCTCCAACGCTCCTTGGGTCTGGGGATGGTAAGCTGAAGACGTGATCTGGGTGATGCCCAACTCTTTCAGAGACTGCTTGAAAACATTTGACATGAAATTACTTCCTCGGTCTGACTGTACCTCCTTGGGTAGACCAAACTTTGTGAAGAACCCTAGCATTTCCTTAACCACGTTCTTTGCTGAGATGTTTCTAAGTGAAATGGCTTCAGGATAACGAGTAGCCATATCAATCAGGGTCAACACATAAGAAAATCATGAAAAAGTCTTAGGAAGAGGGCCCACAATATCCACCAACACACGGATGAATGGCGCCTCAAAAGGAGGAATGGGAACTAGAGGTGCAACCTTTTCGGTCTGATTACACTTCCCCACAACTTGACAGGTGTGACAAGACTTACAATACCAGGAAACATCCCTGAAGATACCTGGCCAGTAGAAGTGTTTGAAAATGCGTGCCACAGTCTTCCTCACTCCAAGGTGTCCTGCCAAACTGGAATCATGAGCCACTCTAATGATATCCTGCCTACAAACACGAGGGATGACAACTTGATGTACAACCTCCCATTCACAGTCGGCTGATGCCGTTGGGGGTCTCCACTTCCTCATAAATACTCCTGACTTTATATAATAACAAGTAGAAGCACCAGCTGACTCTTCCTCACTGCAAGCAGAGTTAGCTAGACCTTTCAACTCAGGGTCAGCAACCTGCAACTCAACCAACTCTTGACGAGACAAATTATCAACACTTCAGGGTACTGCCTCATCTGGTGAGTGGTCCAAATTAGCAAGAAAAGTGTCAGCTAGGATAACATCATCATCATCATTATCCTCTAAGTCACCAGTAACTTTAGACTTAGCCTTAGTGACAGCACATGCAGAGAACACATCAGGGACATCACAATCCTGGGTCGCAGCCACTGGCTCACTAGACAACTGAGGAGCTGGACACATTTGACTTCCACCAATATCATTTCCAAGTAAGAAAGTTACACCTGACATTGGGAGTGTCTCAACCAACCCAACCATAACAGAACCATTAACAAAACCAGACTCTAAATTCACTCTGCACAGAGGGACAGAGAAGTAATTATTCCCTACACCTTGTAAGATTACAGTTTCATCAGAGGAATTAACATTAGAGCCTAGAACACTGGTCAGCATAAGGGATTGGCAAGCACCTGTATCACGATATATTTTAACTGATTTCCTGTCATTACTGTCCAGAGGACTGACAAAACCATCAGAGAGGAATTTAGCACATGAACTCTTGAGAGTGTCACCCACGTTACTGCTCAAAAGAGGAGCTTCATCATGAGAATTTAATTTACCCCTCAAAGCAGGTTCAGTTAACTCAGTTAAAGAATTCTGGGAACTCTCAAGGGTGGATACTAGACCAATTGACTGAATATTTAAAGACTCCTTTTTGTTCACATCACGCTGTCTCCTGAAACATTTCTCCGTAGTATGACCAAGCTTACTACAATAAGTTCATTTACTTTTCTGAAACCTAGAGGTGAAGCTGGTATTTACTTCCTGAGAAACATCATCTTTATTCTCTTTCCTGTTACCTGTACTCTGAGTAGAGGCAACGTACTTACTCCCAGCTTTCCTTTTTTCTTTAGAATATCTCTTGTGAGTGAGAACATATTCATTAGCTAAAACTGCAGCATCAGACAAATTATCTATTCTTTTCTCATCAAGATATAGGCTTACATCATTATTAATACACCTTTTGAAGTCCTCCAGCAAAATCATCTGCTTAAATTTACCAAAATCAGAATCCACATTCTTAGAATTTAACCACTGCTCTAACAGATCTTCTTTGATTTTTGCATACTCAACATGGGATTGCTTATCTTGCTTGTAAGTTGTCCTAAATTTTACTCTATAGGCTTCAGGAACAAGCTCATATGCCTTAATAATCAAGCTCTTAACTACATCATAATTATTAGATTGATTCTGAGGCAAAGATGCATAAGTTACTTGAGCTTTACCGGTGAGAACAGTTTGAAGAAGTACTGGCCAATACTTTTTGGGCCAATAAAAACCTGTATCTATCCTCTCAAACAACTGAAAATACTTTGTTAAATCAGATTCATTAAAAGGAGGGACAAGTTTAACATTTTTAGCCACATCAAAATCATCAGAGCTAGATGATCCAGTTACACCTTGTTTCATGCGATACTCATGGTCTACCTGAATCCTAGCAAGTTCAAGCACTGAGAACGTGCCTGAAACTCAGCCTCCTTAGCACGAGCCTCCTGCAGGGCTAGCTGTAACTTAGCTAATTCAATCTGCGTTTGCTCATTTGGAGGAGTTACATTAAACAAGCTTTCATTAATCATGTCGACAATATGATCTTTAGAATGATGAGAGTGAACAACAATTCCCAATTGTTGAGCAACAAGCTTAAGTTCATTCTTTGTTCTGTTTTCTACATCACACACTGTTTGCACATTTGACAAAAAATCTTTGGCTTCATCAAGAGTAGTAATAGTAGACATCATGAATAGATCACAGTCACAAAATATCAAGCAATATCCTTATGATAATATCCTGAATATCCTGATAAGAGGTCTCCAAATTTATGTTACGGAACAGAGAAAACTGTCCCGCAAAGTTCCAGGTTCAAAACAAAAGAGTTAGGTAAAATTATAAGTTGAAGTTTAATGCTCAAACTAACAACTAAACATTCAGGACTCATAAGGATAATATAATGGCAAAAAACAGGTTAAATATATGGTTAACTGCAATAGCCTCTATTAACACGAAATCAGCAAGAGTAAATTTATCTAAGTCAGCCCTGATAAAATGAGAAAACCAGATAATGCTCAGTTAATGGAAGATATATTATTACAGATACAAAATATTATCAAAAATGACTGACATAAAAACACATGAATCACAAAAAACCTCACTAGGCCTACGAATCAACACCTCATGCTATACAGTACAAGGAAAAAATGTAATAACACTTATACTCAAATTACACAGCTGCTAGATTGTTGGAGACTTCCTGAGCACTCACAATAATAACAACTGTACGGGGGAGGACAGAGATGTGAACAAAATGAGGAGTAGATCTAAGTGGCAATTAATGCAGAGACTGAGCTCATTATATAGGGGCCGGCAGAGCTTGATACAACTTGTAAGAAGGACGCGCAAATGAAGCTATAGGGGACAAAGAGTTGACAATCCTGCCCTGAACAACAGAAAGATTTACTCTACTATAAGGGAGAGAAGGGGGAGTGAGGCAGAACACACTCGTGATCAAACATGCAGCATACAGTACTGTACGTTAGAATTATACAAGGATGATGAAATCATAGGCTATGTAACAACACACACAAACACATACATTCACACACACACACACACACACACACACACACAAAACACATACATACACACACACAAAACACATACATACATACACACACACAAACACACACACACACACACACACACACACACACACACACACACACACACACGCACAAACACATACACACATACAGGCACGCACAAATATACACAGATACACACACGCACACACACACACACACACACACACACACACACACACACACACACACACACAAACACACACACAAAGGTTGTAAAAATCCACCAGATTGAGGAAAGGTTACCAAAAAAAAAAAAAAAAAAAAATGCTGGACAGGACTTTAAAAGAGCGCCAGATATACAGAAGATATTTATACTTTTACCACCTACATTGCTTACAAAACCTCCATATTTAGCAGGGAAATTGCTACATTGGTAACACTGCTGGCATGAGTGGTGAAGACGAATGGAAACGTGCCAGATGTCGCTTTTTATTTAATTATTTATTGACTAAAAATAAACGGTAAACTTAAGTAATATTTTCGCAAGACTAGTTTTTTTTACACCATAAATAATGTTTTCAGGGCAAACAAAGGCTGTTTTCGTCTCCTAATTCCCAATCAAGTGAACGTACCAGACCCAGGGAGTTTTGTCTGAAACTTAGAGAAAGCGAGACTTCACTTGTCTGGGCGATCGTACAACACACTGTTAGAGAAAGTGCGTCCACTTATATCCTGGATCGACACAAATATGAGAGACTAGATAAGTGTAGGACCATGACTTTGCAAGTTACAGAAGCTTCCAGTACACGGATATCAAAGAGTTCCCTCGCACATATTATTCCCGAGACCTGTGATGCTATATACAAAGAGCTAAGGAATGAATACCTGAAAGTAAGCCTTCTTGTGGTCAGCAACATCCAGTTGATACAGGTGTACATGACTGTACCCACAACTACAATGTATGTTAATAGACTGTATTGCTGTGTTTCATCATACCAGTACTAACAGTGTAGTGTGTGCATGCAAGCTGTACAGTCGCTCATAAAAGAAGTCATATCTCGCTAGCCAACCCCTTCGCGTTTCGTGTGGTAAAACTGTAACCTTTACAAGTTCAGCTGATTCGAGTTGGGCTTTGAGATACTATGCCTGAGTGAATCCCAACACGAAATTAGTTTCACTTCCTCATAACTAATGTGGCTATGCCGTGTGAGGAAATGCTCTTCATAATATTGCTTTGTATATACAGTAGTCACACCATACTGCCAGCGTCAGATTCTTTGACCACAGTAGATAATCTAATGCTGAACACTTTCATAATGTAACATCTGTCATTCACATTAAAACATGACGAGTGGATGGACAAAAACAATTACGAAATCGTATCTGCCAGTGATTTCCAATTATTTCCTACACAGTTCAAAGCATTCCGTTGAAGTGATTATAACTTTCACCTCGTAGACTAACCTGTTACGTTACGTTTAAAAATTTAATGTCACATAACCGACTTGGAGTTTCTATGTCAGTACACGTCCCCGAATGACGAGTAATTAACCTTGTACTGACCCCCACATTATAAACGTCTTAAGGCTAAAAAAAAAAAAAAAAAAAAAAAAAAAGGATTCACATGAGGCTGCTTAAATTTAAAGATGGCATGTCTTCATGATGTGTAATTTCGAGGTGGCTACATCACCATGTTGAAGTAGGAACACCTCTTTGACATAATAATGGTTTCATTGTTTTTGACGAGGTTTGTAAAATAACTGCGATCTCGATGACCTCTTCAGAAGAAAATTTTCTGTGATGCCTAATCTATATCCGATTTATGACGTATTACTGGATAAAATAGATTACCGTGGGAATGATAGTTATAACTAAAACAGCAGTTTACAGCTAAAGATGAAAGTTATACTTATATTAGGCTAAAGGTTTCAGATCACTTCTGTTGAAATACCGCATTACGTGCCTCGTGACAGTTTCACAGAGTATGAATTTCTTCATTATCGTTCGTTTATTGATTTTTCCTCCGTTTATTGTTAGGTATTTCATGTTTCTCCAGAAAAAATAATGACACTGAAATGTGTAACTACATCAGAGTTACGTTTTTCTGTAGTAAGTCTTACATACTCTATAGCTATAGCCCGACGCCCTACTCCCGCAAAGGGATACATAATGCATCCTCTTAATATCTTACACGAAATTTTACTGTTAGCGCCATAAGGATCATGCAGTACAAGAAGAATTTTTACAGTATCTACGTTACGTATCACTGTCAGAGTGGCATTCTGATGCATATACTACCTTTATCATCTCAGTCCCAAATTTTATAGACTATGCTTGTTCTTCATGATATACCGTACTGTAATTTTAATGCCCGATAACTATGGAGATAATATCACTGAATTCGGATGTTGCAATCTGCGTCGTGTGCTGTGATCCCAAACCTTCAGGCTCAAGATCTGTGTTTGTATGCACAGATTAGTATCCATATCAATAATTTCTCCTCTCTAGCCTACCACATATCTGTGAGTAAAGGGATGTGTCAGTGTCATAGTAAAATCTAGCCTAGAGATGGGATGTGTCAGTACTATAGTAAAAGCTAGCGTGCCCACATCTTTGCATATGCATAGGTGAAGGGGATGTGTCACAGCCAATGCGAACGCTAGCCTGGCCACGTCTCTACCACACATGCGTGGGTTGAGATGTGTCAGTACCAAAGCGAACCCTAGCTTGGCCACATCTCTACCACATATGCATGGGTTGAGGAGATGGGTCAGTACACAGCGAACGCTTGCCTGGCCACATCTCTACTACATATGCATGGGCTGAGGAGAAGTCTCACAGGCAGAGCGACAGCTAGCCTGGCCACATCTCTCCCACATGTGCATTGATGAGGGGACGTGTCAGTGCTAAAGCCCATGCTAATCTGGCCAACTGCCTCATATGCACTGATGTGGGAAAGTGATAGTGCCTGATTACTCATTTTCCAGATCACATCTCTGTCGCATACATTCATGGGTTATCGCAGTAGTGTATATACGAATTTCAGAAGGCTTAACCCTATTCAGGTGATGTGAGGTCTGACAGACCCCACCAATTTTTATCTTCAGTTTCTCATATATTAGAATAAGCCCTAGCGATCTGTCCTCCCCTCTACCTTCCTGATTAATTAAGTAGTTTAGGATGGTGATGGGGTCATTCCTGGATCTGGCTCTATCTTTGCTCTATAGAGCTGTTGGGATCCAACAGATCCCACATTACCTGAGGTGTACCTGAGGTGTACCTGAAGTGAAACACAATGGTATTAATTTGCTGTGGTTCTACTTTTCCTTACAGATAGTTGGGGCATTGGTCTCCACAAGAGGATATTGGTCATCTGCTTCATTAATATTAGTTTGAGTCATGTAACTGCTAAAGTCAGCAATGTGTTAATTTTAATTATTTTTTCTAAAATTCTTTAAAAAATATTTTGTAACTCTATAGGCACTTCAGAATTGCATTAAAGGTAAGAAGATATGTTAAAATAACAGTGTTTTAGTTCTCATTTCAATAAATCTAGTGCATTTTTTTTTTTTTTTTTTGAGATCTGTCAGACCCCACTTTACCTGACTCGTACAAAAAGAATATGTTTACCTGAGAAGGGCTCAAACGGACGGAGGACATATTCTTGTTCTGGTTCAGTTTGCTTAATCTCTTACTTTTGTGGCAGTAGGTCCAGTAGGTGGCCCGTGAGTGCGCTTTTACGCATGGACGCACACATGCACAATACATGCAGACACATGCACGTATACATGAACACATGCATGCACACACACACACACACACACACACACACACACACACACACACACACACACACACACACACACACACACACACACACATATATATACACACACACACACACACACACACACACACACACACACACACACACACACACACACACACACACACACACACACACACATCTGCGCAAAAACAATAAACCTGATTCACTCATCTTGGACATCTGCTTTAGTTACAACAAGTAACAGGAGGTGTGCAAATACCAGCAAGTCTGTATCAATACAAATAATATAAAAACACCTTTATCCATACCTCTTCATTTTTAAGGTGCAGATTAGTGCCGAGGTGCTTAATGATGGAGTACCTGGTGTTGTACCTCTTGTGACATACACTACAGTCGTAGGATTGTTTTTCTTTGTCCACGCGTGTCACCTTGCCAGCCGCCATGGCACTGTCCAGTTGGTTGCTGTTTGCCCTCCCTCTCTTTTCACTTTGACCCTGCAAAACACAATATTTCTAAAAGCAAAGATTCCACTGAGAGTAAAGCAGATTCTGGAAACTTCACTTTAACAGGTTATGTCCTCTTTAAAGATTATCCCAGTACATTAAACCCTATCAGGCTTGCTAATAAAAATGAACATAATGGCGTCAACAAACCTCTCTTCACGAAATTTGAATGCACTGAATACACACACACACACACACACACACACACACACACACACACACACACACACCTAGAAGTAACCTTCCAAAGTGTTAACAGTGTTGAGGAATTTGAAAATGCTAGCAAACTTATGGAAAAAGAGGAATTAAAACAAGTATGAATAAAAAGATGCCTAACTTAGAAGGAATGGGGATCACTTAACGAAAAGAGGGAAGAAGCAAAAACAAAAAATGAGGAAAGATCAGAGCAAGAGAGAAGCCTTTTTTTTTTTTTTTTTTTTTACAAAGTAGTGGGATTACAATTAAGAAAATGGTTCATTAATAGTAGAGACTAAGAAAAAGGAAGGTAGTAAACTCAAATGTCAAGTATGTAAACAACATGACTATGGCCATGTTCTCAAATATAGACGGAACGGTATCCAAAGTATTAGAGATTAAAGACTATGCCAAATAAATGGAACCCCATATTATTTGCTTAACTGAAACAGAATTTATCCCAAGGATATCAAATGACACCCTAAGCTTTAAGGATGACAATATGTAGAATTTTGAAAAAAAGAAGTTCTAATATTAACAATGAAAAATCTACAAGTCAAGGAGATACAACTAGATACAATGTCATGAGTGGATCTGATTGCATTAGAGATTAACATAAAATTTATGTGAAGGGAAAATAATTGTGACAAAACAAACACTTGGGAAAAAGGCAAATATGAAGACCTGGCAGATAGTACAATTCAAAGTTTAAGAGCCCTACTACATAGAATGGAAGAGAAATATGAAAAAATTATATTAACTGGAGATTTCAGTACAAATATAAATTGGAATACTCTAGATGTAAGAAACGATGAAAGCTGTTGGAATCAAAAGCTCCTAGATCTTGTACAGGATTTTTTTCTGAACAAAACATGTAAAGGAAAACACCAGAAAATGAGGACTTGAAGATCGATCATTACTAGATCTTATATTTACCAGGCAAGATACTGATATCGACAAGATAATGTATTATCCTCCATTCGGCAAAAGCGACGATGTAGTATTAAATTTCAACTTCAGGATTGCATGTGATATTGTTAGCAGTAATGGGAGTAACACAAAGAGCCTAACCTACAAAAAGGGCAACTACCATGTCCTAAAGAAGTATGTCATAGAAAAAGACTGGGAAAAGGAGCTTAGAGTACAAGATATAAATGTTATATAGAGAAAATTCTGTGAATTATATGAAACAGGAATCCAAAATTATATCCCTCAGCACAAAAAAACAGAAATAAGCATAAAGAAGTGGTTTAACATAAAATGCAAAAAATCCAAAGAGAAACAAGACTTGCTGTGGAATAGATACACAAGACACAGTAGTGAGGGAGCATATAACAACTACACACAGGCAAGAAATTATTATACAAGGATAAGGAGAGAAGCTCACGTGTCATAAAAAGACTTTGTAGTTACTTGTGGAGACGTTATATATATTAGACTTGTGGACGAGCGGTTGTTATACTTGAGTAGCTTTGTAAGTAGATAATCTTCTTTCCCATTTGTCATTCAATGACAGGAGAGGTAAAGAATAGTATGGGACTATTTTTATTTGTCTTGGAAATATTAACAAGTCTCTCACACAGAGCAAAGTATAAAGTAGAGTCCCGCTAGCTATCTCCCTATCTCCCTCTCTCTCTCTCTCTCTCTCTCTCTCTCTCTCTCTCTCTCTCTCTCTCTCTTCCAAGTTGCTAAGCCTTTCATCCCACTCCCTGCCGCTTCTATGGCCTCTCTCCTTCTGAGCTCTCTTTCCTAAATTCTGGTGAAACAGGAGTCGTGTCACGTGTGTTCCCTGTGGTTGGAAAGTTCTAGAAGCCTGTGTGTGAGTATGTGTGTATGTGTGTGTATGGTCACTAGGCTTGTTCACCTGGTGTATCGCTGACAAACTAACTGCATCATCTCCTGACTGGCTACTTCGTAATCTGTCGTCAGCTTTTCCTCAGTGTAACTTGCAAGATCATTTCCCATTCCCAGGCTCGCATAGAGCTGTCTGTCTATTTATCTATCTATCTATTATGATTTGTAAATATAATATGGTGTCCTAACATATGCTCAGTACACACAGCTGGAGGTCCTCCGACAGCAATTATCATTGATATATGCTAATCTATTAGTACATAATATTTATTATAATATTGTATACATATAATATTCATAGTAAATTGCAATGATTCAATAATATTACATTTTAAACAAGTTGTATACATATTTGAATAAATGCAATGGTTGTTGTATGACACTTTGTAAGACGTGCATGTACAACAGACGTACGCATATAATTGTGCAATGGCAATACTGCTAGGTTATACATTACATATTGAGTTATCCCTTTAGTAATGTCTAATATTTCACCCAACTTGTATGATGATACTGGTAATACAGAATTGTGGTATAGTTGTATGACTTATAACATTGTAGTAGCATTGTGGTAATACATAATTGTAACATATTATGAATTGTTACAAAATATTGTGGTAATGCATAATTGTGTTGGCCCTATAATTGTAGTTAGATTTTGTTAATGCAACTGTTACATCAGTGTCTTGGCCTTATAATTGTAGTTAAAGTTACATAAAAGTTACATCTTGTTAATGCAACTGTTACATAAATGGTACATATTGTTTGTAGTTACATAATTGTAGCAAGTGTAACATAATGCAATCGTTTGTCGTTACATAATTGTTACATATTGTTTGTAGTTACATAATTGTAGCAAGTGTAACATAATGCAATCGTTTGTCGTTACATAATTATAATATGGAGTTACATAATTGTTACATATCGTTTGTAGGTACATAATTGTAGCAAGTGTAACATAATGCAATCGTTTGTCGTTACATAATTGTAATAAGTGCAGTCCTGACATATGAATCCGGTCATGCTGCGGTCGATGATAGTGATGATGTACCATGCCACTTGCTTGTGGAGACAACAATTTGCTTTTTTTTTTGTAGTTTATGTGGTATTTTGGCATATGTTGTAACACTTACACTTATTTTCATTTGTTTGTTATGTGATCTTACTCTATTTCTCTCTTTTTTCTTTCTACATTTTCTTTCTTTCTTTTTTTTTTTTGTATGTATTGATTTTCTATAGTTTGTTTTTTTTCGCTTGTGTACGTTTTTTCGGTATTGCTCGAGGTTGCATAATTGCTGGCTAATTTCCTTGGGACCCTTTTTTAAGGTTTAGTTTATATTGCACAGATATTACTGAAAATGATATTATATAGTCCCATATTTTGTTATTTTATATAAAAAAAATATATATACACAATATACAGTATTAACTATATACACTGACTTGTTGTTCACTTGTACCTATCGTGGGTAATATGTGTGTCAGCACTGTGTGGAAATCATTGTCTTCACGATTGTGTTGAAGATGTTCACTCTTGCTAACGGCATTTGTGTTGGCCATTTTTTTTTTCTCTAGTTTACCTTGTAACTTAATTTATATGTTTCCACTAGGTAGCTTTAATTAATAAATGTTTAATACAGTTCTTTTAATCGCTCACTTTGTAACTGTGATGGTATATTTTCTTTATCACTTTGTAGATATAATAATAGTATGGGACTATTTTTATTTGTTTTGGAAATATTAACAAGTCTCTCACACAGAGCGAAGTATAAAGTAGAGTCCCGCTAGCTATCTCCCTATCTCTCTCTCTCTCTCTCTCTCTCTCTCTCTCTCTCTCTCTCTCTCTCTTCCAAGTTGCTAAACCTTTCTTCCCACTCCCTGCCGCTTCTATGGCCTCTCTCCTTCTGAGCTCTCTTTCCTAAATTCTGGTGAAACAGGAGTCGTGTCACGTGTGTTCCCTGTGGTTGGAAAGTTCTAGAAGCCTGTGTGTGAGTATGTGTATGTGTGTGTATGGTCACTAGGCTTGTTCACCTGGTGTATCGCTGACAAACTAACTGCATCATCTCCTGACTGGCTACTTCGTAATCTGTCGTCAGCTTTTCCTCAGTGTAACTTGCAAGATCATTTCCCATTCCCAGGCTCGCATAGAGCTGTCTATCTGTCTATTTATCTATCTATCTATTATGATTTGTAAATATAATATGGAGTCCTAACACACGGACCGTTTGAGGAAGACATGATAAATAAAAGTAGTGATCAACCGAAGCCTTTATACAGCTACATCCAAAGCAAAACCAGAGTTAAAGATAAAATAACAGTCCATCATGGATGAGGGGATAACCTATATCCAAGAAAAAGATATTTGCGAAGTTCCTAACAAAAATTTCCAATCTGTTTTTACAGAAGTAATTTTGTGAAATATGATAAGGAACATGCATCCCCACACATGTTACCAGATATTCGATTATCGGAACAAGAGGTACAGGAAGAGTTGAGTAAATTAGACAAAGGAAAAGCAAATGGTCCTGAGGAAATTGCAGGTTGGGTGCTACGTTGATGTGCAAAAGAGTTAAGTAGACCAATATATTTAATAGCCAAGGAATCCTTAAGTCAGTCCTTAAGTCAAGGTAAACTATGTGATATTTGGAAGAAAGCAAACATTGCTCCACTATTCAAGAAATGATATAGACAGAATCCACTCAACTACAGACCAGTATCCCTGACCAATGTTGTAAGTAAGGGACTAGAAAAGCTAATAAGAAAAATGTGGATAAACCATCTAAAAAAATACAGTATGATAACAGATAGCTGGGTTTTAGAAAAGGAAAATCATGTCACAAATCTATTAAGCTACTATGATAGAGTTGCAGAAACACTGCAGAAAAGAGAGGGACAGTGGACAGTATCAGTTTAGATTTTAAGAAAGTATTTGACAGATACTGGACCAAAGACGTTTATGGAAACTGTACCATCAAGGAGGAATCCAAGGTAATCTGTTCTGTTGGATGCAGGATTTTCTCAGAAAAATGGAAATGAGAACAGTACTAAGGGTTAATTACTCGTCATGGAGGGAAGTGACTAGCGGAGTTCCACAGGGCTCAGTGCTGGCACCAAATGTTTTTAGTATATATAAATAATATAGAAAGGAACATCGAAAATGGAAGATATCTAAATATGTTTGCTGATGATGCAAAAATACAAAGGAGAATACAAACACAGACTCTTGCAGACAGCTACAAGAAGAATTAAATAAGCTTCATGAATGGAGCAACAGATGACAAATGGAATTCAATGTGGATGTAATTAAGTTTCGTAAAAGTGGAAAATGACCAGATTGGGATTATAAGCTAGGAAGTTCAACCCCATACACATCAGAAAAGGAGAAGGGCTTAGGATTGATTATCATTAACAGACTATCTCCGGCTGACCACATCAACGAGAAGGTACGAAACATGCACATGCTGCTTGCTAATATGAGAACAGCATTCACATATATAACTGAAGAGATGCTGAAAAAGAATATAACATCATTCATCAGATCAGCCCTGAAATATGCATCAGTGGTCTGGAACCTTCATCTATAAAAACACATAGATAAGATTAAAAAAGTACAAAGGGCAGCTACATGATGGGTACGAAGTTTAAAGGGTCTAAGCTATGAAGAAAGAATGGAATAAACTGAACCTACGAACATTACAAGGGAAAAGAAAAAAAGGAGACATGATTACGCCGTATAAATGTATCACAAGGAAAGAGAAAATAGGCATCAATGAGTATAATCGTAACCTATGGGAAGGCGTCAGCAAGAGGACACCGCAAAAAAGTGCAATAAAAGAGGGGTGACAAAGACGTAAGGAAATTCAGTTTCCCAAACAGGGAAACTGATCAGAGGAATACACTACCAAATGAAATAGTGTGTGCCAAAACTAATAAATTTAAGAATATGTATGATAAAAATATTTAATACACAGGACAGTACGAACTTGACTCCTTCCTGTAATGATACAATTAAGTAAGAACAATTAGGTAAGGAACACACACACACACATACACACACACACACATACACACACACACACACACACACACACACACACACACCAATATATTCCTGGAGGCACATGAGATTGAAAACTATGGCACATATTCCTTTATTGATTTGCTTATGAACGGCTTCTATTTCCCGTAGAGTTTCTCAGTGGTCTTTCCCCACTAGTTCCCCAAAGGGCAGCGACATTTCGGAACTACCTTGTTCCATATTCAGGCTGGATTTCATGGTTCTGTCGTGGGTTGGCTGCTTATATAAGACTGAGGTGGATCAGGTGAAGACAGGTGGGCGGAGCTGATCACTTAAGGTGATCGCTTATTGGCTGTCTCTTTGGCTAAGCTTATGTGGTGATTTGAGGATGACAGGATTTGAAAATCTTTGGCTTGTGTGTTTACTGTTCATTGTGTTGTGGTAATGCTGATTGCCTCTAGAAACAAGAGACGGCGAGGGTCTTGTTTTCTCTAGATTATCTTTGTGTTCTCATCCAGGTCTTATCGTGTCAAGTGGGAGTTATGTATTGTGGTGTAGTGGTTCTTGATGGTTCCATTCTGTAGGTGACAGGTGAGACGCCTCGATAGTCTGGTCCGTGTCATTCCAATGTATGACTGAGGTCCACACTCCTTACTGTTGCAGCTTAAAAGCTTAAACAAACATACACAAACAGATGAGTGTATAGATCCACTCACCTCCCCCCCAGGCCTCCAGGACTAGAAACCCCGGTAATGGTACTTTCTCATCAGTTTTTCCCGCCCATCTCACCAATGATTTAGTTATACCACCTAACTCATACATGAAAATTACCATAAAGCGCAATTTAAAAAATAGTACTGTTCTTGTCTTGGAAGAATTATGTAAAGTAAAAGGATTGTCAGTAGAAAACGCATTATGTTAGATGAACGACGATGGGCAAACTCAGATATTCCTAATTAATCACATGAATGGGGAAGTACAGCTGAGAAAGGGGACTTGTATAGTTCATTCATTCATTCATTGCCAGACGCCATGTATCCCAAACAGGTTGGCCAAGAGCTTAGAGTTAGTTGTTTTACAGGGAGGGGCACTAATCATCCACCAACCCCACTTGACACGTAGGGAGAACGTTATGCCAACAGCATCTGGTGTTCCCAGGCGGTCACCCATCCAAGTACTAACCAGACCCAACGTTGCTTGTATAGTTAATACTGAAAAATGTCCCGCCCCTGTGATGGAAATAGTTTTAGCTGGAGTGACAAGTGAGATAAAATCTACGGATAGAGAAAGCATAAAAGAGAATTTAATTCACTCAGGTGAATTTGATGAAGAAACTGATTTGTTAAACCTGTTGGAAAAACATAGGGACACCGTAGCATTACCCGGAGAACTATTAGGGTGTACTAACCTAATTAATCACAAGATTAACGTGCACCCAGACACACCACCAATTTTCGTACCTGCCTATCGAGTCCCACTATCTCAATGTACATTCGCAAACCAGTATGTCGATGAAATGTTAAAACTTGGAATTATTGAGTCATCAGTCTCCCTGTGGAATGCCCCATTATTCTTCGTGCCCAAACGAAATGGAGAAATGCGTGCGGTAGTAGATTACCTTAAAATAAACAATCACACAATCCCAGACAGGTTTCCTATGCCATTGCTATGTGACATCCTGCAGAATATTGGACCAGAAAATAATGTATTTTCCACGATAGATTTGCTCGATGGATACTGTCAAATTCCAGTAGATCAGGAGTCAGGTAAATACACTGCCTTTTCCACAAATACAGGACAGTATTAGTACAGAAGAACGCCAGTGGGATTGAAGACAGCACCAGGTACATTCCAGCATCTTATGAATTACGTATTATCCGGAATTTTATTGACAAGGAATATTTGTTTATCTTGATGACATAATTGTCGCAACGAAAGATATCGCAGAACTTCTCCAGAAATTAGACCTACTCTTACAAAAGCTTGGTGATGCTGGTTTAAAAATTAAGCTTTCTAAATGCAAATTTTGCTTTAAGGAAATAAAATTCTTAGGCCACAGATTAAAGGCTGAAGGTATGCACACCTCTGATGACAAAATACTGGCAGTGAGAGACTTCTCTGAACCCACTACAACTGACGAAGTTAGACAATTTTTTGGTCTAGCAGGGTATTATAGGTCATTCATACAACAGTTCTCTCATATAGCCTTTCCTCTAATCCAACTACTCAAAAAAGATGCTATATTCCAATGGGGGGAAGAACAAAAACAAGCATTTAACAAATTAAAAAATAAACTTACAAATGCACCATGTTTGGCATATACGGATTTCACAAAGCCATTTATTATTTGTACAGACGCATTAATTAAAGGATTATGGGCTGTACTGATGCAAGAAGATAAAAGAGGACAGACTCAACCAATTGCATTTGCCAGCAGACAAACAAAAGATGCAGAGAAAAATTATTGCGCTACAGACTTAGAGGCACTTGTAGTGGTTTTTGCATTACAAAAGTTTCGAGATTTGGTATATGGTTACGAAATACACTTATTCACCGACCATAAACCGCTTGTGGATATTTTAAAGAAAAACTCCTCTCTGGGAGAAGAGCAAGATGGATACGTACAGTTGAAAACTACATTGTACACATTCATTACATACAAGGCAAAATAAATCTTGTAGCTGATGCATTATCTAGGAACACAAAGATTCATGTCGCGGCATTAGATCTCAAAGGAAACATCCCAAAACACGATGAAATCGCGAAAGCACGAAGACTTGATCCAACATGGTGTAAAGTTATATACAAGTTAGAAAGTGGAGATGACATACAATTACCCAAACTACATGTACCACTAGAACAATTCACAATAATCAATAATGCCTTATACAGGATCAACCCAGGACAACTAAAAGCCCGAAGATATAATAAACAGTCAGTGGTACCTAATGACATGATACCCCAAGTATTACGAACGATACACGATAGCCCACATGCAGGACATCATGGGAAGGATAGGACAGTCAAACAAGCCTAGTTGTTATATTACTAGCCATCATTACGAAAAGATATAAACAATCATTTAGACATGCGAATCATGTGCAAAACACAAAGGATACCCAATCACACCTGCACCGATGGGTAATTACCCTGTACCATGTCAACCATGGGACGTTGTCGCGGTTGATTTACTTAAGATGCCATTATCATACAATAATAACCTATACTTATTCGTAGCAAAGGATCGTTTTTCCCGTTATGTAATTTTAGCCCCAATTAAGGATAAAACAGCAGAGACAGTAGCAAAGGCAATAATAGATAATGTAATATGTTGCTTTACTACCCCAAAGGTACTAATAAGCGATAATGGAGGTGAATTTAATTCTGATATCTTACAAGAAATATGTAAACAATACAACATCAAAAAGGTTAATGTTTTAGCATATCACCCAGCATCTAATGGGTTAGTAGAGAGACAAAACAAAAAGTATTAGATGTGCTAAGACACATTCTCAATGAAAATTATGCAAGCTGGGATGCTTGGATTCCCAGAGTAGAAGCCTCAATTAATGGATCTATAAATAAATCTATAGGAGACACACCATATTTCATTATATATGGGACAGATAAAAAACTCTCACATGATATTCTAGAAGGTGAAAATCTGCCCATATACAACTACGATGATTAAACTCCGTTTACATGAATTCCAGGACATACATAAGAGTAAAAAAAACAATTAACGATGTCTAAGGAAGAAATGACGGAGGCATTTAATAAAAAGGCAAGAGACTCGCTTATCAGCTTAGGAGACATTGTCAGTGGTATCATTCATACGAGACAAAAAATTATCCCCGAAATTTGAGGGCCCGTACAGAGTAATTAACATAAAAGCAAAGTTTTAATTAGGTCACTGTCAAGTGGTGAAGAGAAACAAGTTCATATTGACCATTTAAAACGAGTTTCAAGGGAACTATCCAATAATTATACAGCCTCAGATACCACCGAACAACCGAACATAACTCATGAAACCAATCAAGAAAACAACAGTAATTACAAAAATAAAGTAAGGTCTTATACCAAACAATCAAACATAGGTGCAACTGTTCCAAAAAAATCTACAGTACATCATTTACATGATTTAAATATCGATTTAAATTCCTTCTATAAATGAAATAACAGGCAAGTCACTGTTCTCCGTTAGTCAGCTGCAACGCACATCATCTCAATCATCGACCACAGCATGACCATATTAGAAAATTAATAGATTTTTTTGTCGGTAGGTAACGATGATGAGACTTATGCTTTGGATTCTCCTCTACATAGCAAGAGGATATGGTCACTTAGACCACAAACACATAGTACGGCAAGGATGCCTCATAGTTCCAACGGCCACGACATCAATCATAAAAGATGTCATGAGTACTGAAATCAGTTTGGATTACTTATACGAATTACCTACTTATTTAGAGAACATCGCAAAACCCATGAGGACCCTGGACTTCATGATAGGAGACTATGTTTCACAAGCACATAACACAAAGGAAGTGGATGAAATAGTGAAGCTAGCGAAATGGAAGACAGAACAGGCTAAGTCAACTATGCTCATCATGATCCAAGATCTCCCATCTCATGGAACGGAGGTACTGAGCGACACGAACATCACACGTACTCGCCAAAAGCGCGGTTTGTTTGACTTGGGTGATGCAATTCTTGGGAACGTCTTTGGATTAACTACAGCGGAAGACCTTCATGAAATAAACAACAAATTTATTAAAATAGCTCAGGTACTAACATACCAATATAAATTCATCGCCGGACATAACTCAGCAACGAAGACAATCGTGGAAAATCTAAAAAAGGCGAAAACATAGCTCTCGAAAGTGTAGATAAATACACTTTTCCAACACTTCTCCATCATCACGGAACACATTGACAAAATTCTTCTCCAGTTAGACAACACTGGAGTTCGTTACAGGGCACTTATGCAAGGAATATCGAATGCCGGTGATGGCAAGATCACGATTGACTTACTTCCAGTTCATGAGCTACGTCAGATAATTAGCCAAGGCATACATAAACATAAATTGAAGCCTTTGTTCCGAAGTAGGGATTTCATGCAATATTATCCATATTTAGAAGCAACACTAACACCAACATCAGTAGTAGTTCATGTATCGTATCAATCATAACTGACGACCTGTTCACAGTATACGAAACACTCCCCTTCCCTTCTAAGAATAATAACACTTTGGTCATCATCATCTACACAGACACCGAACTCATCATGGTCTTCAAGAGACGGAACACTGTCACTTTCGCAAGTGAATCAACGATTGAACGAAAGTGCCATACATCCTTACATGCTGTTCACCTTTGTCCTGCGTACATTTTCAGTTTCAGCCTACTGAAACTGTCCCTTGTGAAATGCCTATCATAAGAAATCTCAACATTCATCATCACTGCAACTTCACTTTTGCTCCAGATAAGCTTGTACACCATCAACGCATCGGACACTCACAGTTTTTTTTTTTTTTTCACTCATAACACATCAGTTTACATAGTCTGTCCAGATATACCACCATCTCATACTTCAGCATCAGGAGTATACATAGCACCAGACTACTGTGCGGTACTTCCACCATCCATGTCCACTTTATCCACCATCAATCACTACGCCATCCTCAATCATACACACAAACATTTCTACCCACTACCTAATATGGACTTAAACATGAGCACAAGTATTGACTTCACCTAAGTTTGAAACTATGCAACTAATCAATGAAACAATGAAGCCCTCGGAATATTTGAGTTTGAGTATGTTCAACCCATATTATGTGTATAGCCCAGCACCTACTGTCTTTATAATCTGTATTGTATTTGCAGTAGTGCTGTTCGGAATGCCAGAATGCATGCAAGAATTGCAAACTTGGAGTCAGTATTTAGTGGGGGTAAAGTACGAATTCAAGTAAACCCCCCTGAATGAAGTGTACATACTTTGTATATAGTATTAATTTTATTTAAAAAAAAGAACATTGAATGACACTTGATATAGAAGAATACCAGCATCATTATCTCTGCATAAAATATTAATAGCTCTTACTGTTATCTTAACTTTGAACTTTTTTTTTTTTTTGCATATAAGCATGATTGTTGCACTTACACATCTTACAATATGTCATACAATATTCTATAGTCAATTTAACTATATTGCATTTGTTCAATTATGTATACAACTTGTTCAAAATATAATATTACTGGATCATTGCAATATTAACATGAATATTATAACTATGCAATATTATCATCAGTGTTATGTATTAATAGATTAGCATATGTCAATGATGATTGCTGTTGGATGACCGCCAGCTGGCATGACCGAGCGATGTCAGGACTCCATTTTATAATAATACAACTCATAGACAGATAAATAGATAGATAGACAGAAGCACCAGCCAGGGTGTGACATAGGAAGTGTGTCAGCGAAAATCGACCAAAAGGAAATGAGTTCACTAAAGACTTAATCAACAGTATGCCAGTGGGCACCGGAAGCACTACATACACTCAGACATACAGGGTTGTAGAATCTTCCAACGACAGTGTAGCCCACGTGACACGAGCTCTGCTAACACAAGAATGTAGGGATTAGAGATCAGAAAGGGGCTAGCCATAGAACTGAAAGGTTGTGGAGAGAGGAAATAAGAAGAGGGGTCTGACGACACTTAGTAAATTACGTTCCTGTGTAATACATACACTGCTCAACTTAGACTTTCCTTGAAGATATTAAATCAAGATCAACTCCCTGTACTCATCTTTAACTCCTCCTTTCTTTGACTAGCACAGTAACTTTAACCAAATCTCAAGATTTACATACTACAAGACCAAAGAGTCACATTATTAAGATATCAATGATATCCTGACTCCTAAATAATAATAAACCTATTTTATTTTTAATATCTTTATAGAGACCCGATTACACACTAGGATACCCCCTCCCTCGTTAACGGAAAACATACAGCCTGCTCCTCAGCCTTGACTCTCTCTCTCTCTCTCTCACTCTTTTCAGCTGGCTATCAGTAGACACACACACACACACACACACACACACACACACACACACACACACACACACATACATTATCAGTTTATGCTAATGAGTAATGACGTTGCATTTAGTATGTTTACGTAAAATTTAATACTGTGTCAAAATACAAGTGCAATACATCACCACCTCATTACAGATTACGTTAACCAGTAATCAGCACTTATTTGCATAGTTTGTGTTTCAGTAATACTCATGGGGTAGCCATACCCACAATGATATTTTCGTTAATGTTAAAGGTAATCGTGTGTTCAGTGGCAGATACCAGTTAGTGGGGAGGTGGCCACTGACACCTCCAATCCTCATAGCTATGGTGATGAGTTGTAGTGTCACTGCAGAGGTTCCTGTTCTAGTTATGTCAGTAATTAAAGTTAACATACTGATGAACAGCCATTTCTTATGGAAAATACAAACAGCCTATATGGAACTCTCAAAATACATTTATGAAGCATATTGTGGGAGATTTCCAGTTCTCACGCACTAGTCACAATCTTGATCCTTTGTTTCAGTATTGCCAGCCTGACAGTGTGCAGTGTTAATGAACATGCTATTAATGGTAGTTGTATATGCTTATTTACATTTGGAACAACAGAATTCAAAGCAGGATATCATTCAGTACACAGAATGCCAAATACAGTATGTGTGTGTGCGTGTGGGTGTGGGGCAATACGTGTGGTGGAGGGTGGGGGGAGTATAGTGAGTATGAAATGTGTGTGACAATGGTAATATGGGTGTGTGCATGCGTGGCTAAGGACGTCCAAGACTGATATGTAAGCTTTGCCTTTAACACTTGACACACAATTCAGTATTTATTTAGGTTCTATTTATAAGTTTGTAGCATGTTACATTGTTATATTATTATGATTATGTTTTGGAGGTGAAACCTGAAACACCATATAAAGACAAACACTGAAGTATTATAATACTGCAATATGGAATCCATATTACATGAAAAACTATTTCTTCTAGGAGAAAGTAATGTTATTATAATGTTCATTCCAATATTACACTGTACAGTTGGTGCATCCGTTTTTAATGGTAGCTTACCGGATTCCCAGCGATCAGTTTATTAAGTTATACTATAGCATAGATTTATGCAATATATCCGTTATATATTGTATTAACTATGTCATGAAGACTCACACAGTGGACGTTCACGTAAACTACTTCGAAAAGGCGGCAAGTTCAGTGTTTAATAGTTTGCGAAGTTCACGTATTTTTTTGATATGGTTATAAATCCAGCTTTCCTTTACTAGCCAATGTAATTCCTTATAAAATGAGAGTGGTCAAGTGTAAAACCAGTACCTTATGTCGAATAGTAGTTTGAAAATGATCACTGATAATATAATTATGATTTCTGCATGACCCTCCCGAATGACCACACCCAGAATCTTTGCTTTATTTATTTTAATGTTGGGCCCCTTGGAACAGATATGACTAAGTGACATGATAGCCCTCGTGGATTTATCGAATATAAGCTAAACAGTATGATGTTTCTTGATTAATAAGATATGTGGGTGTATGGTTATCAGGTAAAAATGAGAACCTACACACACACACACACACACACACACACAGTGTACATATATATATATATATATATATATATATATATATATATATATATATATATATATATATATATATATATATATATATATATATATATATATATATATATATATATATATATATATATATATATATATATATATATATATATATATATCATCAGCCGTTTGAGTATCTACTACAGGACCTGCCTATCCCGACCGAAGTGGGGACGGTACAGCCAATGTATCTCTACCAAGTGGCTTAGGCTGTCTAGTTGAGATTGTATGTAGGGTGAGAAGTGCTTTTAAGTGTAATTGTCGTGTTGGAGTGGCTTTGGATGTGTGTGTAGTCTGTGAACCAAGTGTAATCGGCCCGCGCAAGCCGACTGGGTGCAAGCATACTTTACAGTATGCGGCACTGGTTCAACCACAGCACCCCTTGTGTCCGCCAAAACAGTACGTGGCTGGGTGCACACTCCCAAAGTTTATTACCCTGGCGGGGCGCGAACCCTGGCTCACCCGTATTCGAAAACGCACACTCTGCCACTGTACCACATAGGCTCCGTATATATATAAATATATTGTCACTGGCGTAGTTACCCCAGTAGCGAATGAGTGAAATAGAGGATAAGGTGATAATGAAAGGGGAGAGAAGCAAGCCATCAATAACATAAAATCTTTTTCTTATCAGTTTTGCTGCTTGTAAGGGTAAAATCAAGCGGTCACTTTTGCCTTCTCAGCTGATAACACACCAGATGTTTTTCTCACAAATTAGACAGAAAGTTCCTCTTGTCCTTGAACTGTGGGTGTGACATAATGTGGGAGGAGCAAAGTAGGGATGTTTGCCAATTAGAAGCCTAAATGGCGCTTTCGTCACGTTCTTGATGGCATGCAATTGGTTCTGTGTGGAGTGTATGAGGCCCTCATTGGTAGCAGGTGCCTCTATTGTTTCTGTATGGACAGAGATTATTTTTAAGACAGCCTAGTGGTTAATTAGCTGAGAAAGGCGGAGTAAGCTCCTTTATAAGCTCCAGGAAAGTGTGAAGAGACAGATTTTTATCTCATTTTGTACACACATCCCTGTACACATTTTGTCATTTGTACACATTTACTGTCACGTTACACTTTTGTCACATTGTGTTGCACTTTTCCCCAACACTACTCAATACGTGACTTTGATTACAAAACACACTGTTTGTGCACCATTTCCCATTTTTGATTCACTCCTCCATTTACACTAGTGTGTGATTTATATCTGGATTTAACCTTCGAAGTCTCCACGTTTCCTCGAGCTTTGTGAGTACTTAGCTTCCACTGAGTGTATTCTGGTTAGGTAAGAAATAACTTGTTTTATATTTGTATTCTGAGGCCTATATGAATCCTCCCTTTTGTAAAATGAACCCTGGTTTCTTCTTTGGTTGTGTATGTTATAGTGCACAGTAAAGTTAAGGTAGTTTTCTTGCAAACTTTATCTTATCCCTTTTGGTGCTTAATTAAGGGTTAAGAGTGCACCGTAATATACACCCCCATAACAATTTGGCGACCTCCTGCCAGGATAGCTCTGTGACATAATATTGGCAACCTTGGCCACATACACAGTGCTTACTCTTACCTACTTAACTATAATCAGTAATCATGGCCCTAATGAGTGATAGTGATGTGAAAGCATTTTTGGATTCTAAGCCATCCCCAAACAGAGTGAAAACACTCACAAAACACGAGCTCATATTGCTTGCCCAGGCCTTACAGTTGAGATTTCCTGCCTCAGTCACTAAGACTAAGTTACTTGATTTAATATTGGACACCATGTTTGAGCAAAGTGAGTCCTCTATAGCTAGTTCTGAGCCATTTGATACTGCACAAGGTGTTGACCCTGAGCCTTTGGCATCGGAGATACCTGGCCCTAGTGATTTTTCTGCTCATGATACTGGTGACAAAGTGCAACTTGAGTTAGCCAGAATTAAGTTGAGGGAACTTGAAGTGCAAGCAAAAATGAGAGAACAAGAATGGAATGCC
Source organism: Coenobita brevimanus (assembly GCF_032717465.1). NCBI lineage: Eukaryota > Metazoa > Arthropoda > Malacostraca > Decapoda > Coenobitidae > Coenobita > Coenobita brevimanus. The sequence goes on from NC_137066.1 coordinate 3,711,191, forward strand.
AAAATGAGGGAAATAGAATTACAGGCTCAAATGTGACAAAAGGAAATGGATCACGAATTCAGACTGAAGCACCCTGATAGCTTACCTAGAGCTGGTAGTTCATCTGCCAAGGAATCTTTTGATGTTGCTAGGAACATTAAGCTAGTACCTCCCGTTAATGAGCAAGATGTCACCAAGTATTTCCATATGTTTGGAAAGGTGGCAGGTCGTCCCTCGTGGCCAAAAGACTCTTGGACAGTACTGCTGCAGAGTGTTTTGAAAGGAAAGGCTCAAGAGGCCTATATTTCTCTATCTGTTGATCAAAGTGCTAACTATCATTGTTTAAAAGATGCCATTCTCAAAGCATATGAACTCGTGCCAGAGGCATATAGGCTTAAATTTAGATCCACCTTTAAACAGAAAGATCAGACTCATGTGGAATATGCTAGAGTACTCACAGACTTATTTGATCAATGGTTGCATTCTAAGAAAGTTGATGATTTCTGTAAACTTAAAGAATTAATAATCTTGGAGAACTTCACTGGTAAGATAGATAGAGATGTGGCTACATACCTAGTGGAAAAAGGTTTAGATACCCTAGCTGAGGCTTCTGTTGTAGCAAATAACTATAGCATAATTCATAAGCATGAACGTAAGCCTCAGTTATTTGTTAAGGGTAGGAGAGTGAACCAACCATTTTTTGTGAACCCTTCTTCTGGTAAAGGCATGTTAATGTCAAGTGACACTAGCGGGAACACTGCAACCCCAGAGCATGTTAGTTCTACGAAAGTAAGTGAGGACAGTGTTGCCAGAGAGTCAAGAAAAAGTGTCAAGTTTTGCCAGTATTCCCAGAAAACGGGGCACTGGGAGGATTGGTGCCGGAAAAAACGAGGGAAAAGTCCCTCGGTAAAACCAATTTCTTTAGTAAACTCATGGGGATCTTTTGACACCAACAGAGAGCAGCCACCCACAGATAATGTTAGCGGTAGTCAGACACAACCCCGGCAGGTGCATATTGTTGATAAGGCCAGAGTGGAACTGTCAGTGGTGCATAGACAGACTCCTGTAGAGCCATTGCTAGACACTAGTAAGCATGGGGCAGTGCAGCCAAGTTCTGGTGAGAGTGGTAATAAGACTCCATCAGAGTGTCCTCCCCCGAGCAGTACTCAAAGTGACTCCTTCCCAGGTTATTTATTTGCTAACTTTATTTCTAAGGGGTTTGTTTCAGTTGATGGAAAAGGTGGTAAGGAAGTCACTATACTTAGAGACACAGGAGCTTCACAGTCACTAATGTTGAAGGGGATTGTTGATGTAGCTGACCCTAATGAATGTGTCTTGCTGCAAGGTATAGCTGAGTTTGTATCTGTTTCCCTAGTTGAGGTGAAGCTCCAGTTAGAGTCAGTTACTGGTTCACTGGTGTGGGTGTTGTTGACCAGCTTCCTGTACAAGGGGTCACTTTCCTTTTGGGTAATGACCTGGCGGGAGGACAGGTGAGTGCTGTTCCCTGCGTGTCAAAAACTTCCCTGAGTGAGGATAGGACTAAAGAGTTGGAAGATACATGTCCTGAATTGTTTCCCACATGTGTTGTAACTAGAGCTATGACGGCAAAAGCCAGCCATGAGAATGTTGACAGTAATGGCACTGGCAATGCCGATGATGATATTGGGCTTGGTGATACCTTTTTTGCCCAGTTAAATGACTCATAGGTTGATGATTCTCCCCAGACTGATGCAAGTGCAAAGTTAGCTGATATGCAAAGATTTGATCCAGAGATTACCACCTTAATTCTCTCAGCAGTTAGGGAAAATGGATGTGAGTCTGAACTGACAGAGTGTTATTATTTAAGGCCAAATTACATGTTAATGAAAAGATGGAGACCTCCTAGTGTTGCTCATGATAACGAGTGGGAGACTGTATATCACGTGGTGGTTCCAAGACCCTATAGGCACAAAATTATGTCCATTGCTCAGGACTCTTCTTTAGCAGGTCACTTAGGGGTGAGGAAGACTCTCTCCCGCATCTGGTAGCATTTTTACTGCCCTGGAATCCGTTGAGATTTCTCCCGGTTCTGTAGGTCATGTCACACCTGTCAGCTAGTCGGTAAGAGCAATAAGCCCATCCCTGCGGCTCCTTTGATTCCTCTACCTGTGTTTGAGGCCCCATTCACTAGAGTCCTTGTGGACATTGTTGGCCCTTTGCCTAAGACCTCTTCAGGCCACCAGTACATCCTCACAATGTTAGACATGGCCACTAGATATCCTGAAGCCTTTTCCTTGAGAAATATTTCAGCTAAATTGGTTGTAAAAGAGATGCTAACCTTCTTTACCCGTTTTGGTCTCCCTAAAGAAGTGCAGTCGGACCAAGGCAGTAATTTTAATTCCAAACTGTTCAGACAAACCCTTAAGGAGTTAGGAATCTCACAGATCACTTCCTCAGCATATCATCCTCAGAGTCAAGGTGCATTAGAGAGGTATCACCAAACTTTGAAAAGTATGCTCAGAAAACTATGTGTTGATGAAAAGGAATGGGACAAGTGTTTACCTTTCCTACTTTTTCCAACCAGAGAGGCACTGAGCGAGTCCTTGGGCTACTCCCCATTTCAGTTAATCTTTGGCCATGAAGTAAGAGGTCCCCTTAAACTCCTCAAAGAACAATGGGTCAAGGATGATGACCAAATTAACTTGCTAGACTATGTGTCAAAATTTAAAGAAAGACTGGCCTATAGTATGGAAGTAGCCAGGGCACACTAAGAGTCCTCTCAGGAAAAGATGAAGAGGTGGTATGACCACTCTAAGAAAGTTAGGCACAGAGTGTTTCACCCAGGCGATCAAGTTCTTGTCTTGCTTCTCATTCATGGTCAGCCTCTGCAGGCAAGTTTTGCAGGCCCTTATCTAGTGGAGAAAAGGGTAGGTGAAGTAAATTATGTCATTTTAACTCCAAACCGGAGGAAGGAACGAAGATTGTGCCATATAAATATGTTGAAGGAATACCACAGGCGAGACGTGGACCCCCTAGTGCTGCAAGCGTGGTGTCGGCTGTCGAGTTGGCGGAGGACAAGGACTGCCTTTTGACTTTGGACCAGATGACCAGTTGGAGGGAAAACCAGGAAGCTTGGAGAACACTGACTGATAAACTCTCCTACTTGACTGAAGAGCGGTGTGCTGAGCTTGTTGCCCTTCTCAGGAAGTTCCCTGATGTCTTCCGGGACACCCCAGGACGGACGGAAGTGGCACAGCACGATGTGGACATTGAAGATGCCAGCCCTGTAAAGCAGTCCCCCTACCGGGCTAGTCCTCAGAAGCAGACCATCATTCGAGAGGAGCTGAACTACATGTTGCAGCAGGGGTTAATCGAGTCTTGTCAAAGTGAGTGGTGCTCCCCGGTCATAGTGGTTCCAAAACCCGATGGGTCAGGTGAAGTTGTAGTGTACTCTGATCACCACCCTCTGAAACTTTTGTCCCAGTTTAAGGACAAAAATTTTAGACTGACCCGCTGGGCCCTATTTATGCAAGCATACTCCCTTGATGGAAGACATGTAAAAGGTGTTAGTAATGTTTTAGCAGATTACCTGTCGAGAACTTGATTGTATAGTATCCAGAAATTTCCCCTTGGGAAATTTCTTCTCTCAGGAAGGGAGGTGTCACTGGCGTAGTTACCTCAGTAGCGAATGAGTGAAATAGAGGATAAGGTGATAATGAAAGGGGAGAGAAGCAAGCCATCAATAACATAAAATCTTTTTCTTATCAGTTTTGCTGCTTGTAAGGGTAAAATCAAGCAGTCACTTTTGCCTTCTCAGCTGATAACACACCAGATGTTTTTCTCACAAATTAGGCAGAAAGTTCCTCTTGTCCTTGAACTGTGGGTGTGACATAATGTGGGAGGGGCAAAGTAGGGATGTTTGCCAATTAGAAGCCTAAATGGCGCTTTCGTCTCGTTCTTGATGGCACGCAATTGGTTCTGTGTGGAGTGTATGAGGCCCTCATTGGTAGCAGGTGCCTCTGTTGTTTCTGTATGGACAGAGATTATTTTTAAGACAGCCTAGTGATTAATTAGCTGAGAAAGGCGGAGTAAGCTCCTTTATAAGCTCCAGGAAAGTCTGAAGAGACAGATTTTTATCTCATTTTGTACACACATCCCTGTACACATTTTGTCATTTGTACACATTTACTGTCACGTTACACTTTTGTCACATTGTGTTGCACTTTTCCCCAACACTACTCAGTACGTGACTTTGATTACAAAACACACTGTTTGTGCACCATTTCCCATTTTTGATTCACTCCTCCATTTACACTAGTGTGTGAATTATGTCTGGATTTAACCTTCGAAGTCTCCACGTTTCCTCGAGCTTTGTGAGTACTTAGCTTCCACTGAGTGTATTCTGGTTAGGTAAGAAAAAACTTGTTTTATATTTGTATTCTGAGGCCTATATGAATCCTCCCTTTTGTAAAACGAACCCTAGTTTCTTCTTTGGTTGTGTATGGTATAGTGTACAGTAAAGTTAAGGTAGTTTTCTTGCAAACTTTATCTTATCCCTTTTGATGCTTAATTAAGGGTTAAGAGTTCACCGTAATATACACCCCATAACAATATATATATATATATATATATATATATATATATATATATATATATATATATATATATATATATATATATATATATATATATATATATATATATATATATATATATATATATATATATATATATATATATATATATATATATATATATATATATATATATATATATATATATATATATATATATGATGGTGAATTGTAAGAATTATGGTAAACAGAGAGGTTGAGGAAAAATTGGAGAGTGTGGAAGTGCAGTAGGCAGATAAAGGCCAGAGTATAATGTGTTGATCGTATGCCTGACACTACTCTTTATGACTGTTACCAGGTATTTTGTATTCGTAAAATTTAATGATAGAGAAAAGATTTCTGGAGGCGATAGTTCTCTAATGCATATGCATAAATTTACTGACGATATGTATATTTTTATACAGTATCACTAAACAACTTTAATATTATTTTATAAACATTTAGGGATCCATTGATATTCATTGTAATAACACGTCTAGATGAACGCATATTACCAACACTTGAGCCACTGTTTATTAAGCCTTAACGATCCCCATAAATTATACCAAACATATAGTGGATAATGAACAATAACATGAAAAACGGTGGCTTTTCCTGAAGCATCAAAAATTTTAGAAATGAAACTACATGAGCGATTTATAAATATTCTATTCACGTGTAGTTACGACCGTTGGAACATTTACGAGGAGGCCAGAGGTGGACACGTCACCGTCAATGTCTGAGGGTGGGTGTGCATTCACGGTGTGGGTGACATCACCAGGATAGAAGGGAGTTTCACTGCTAAAAAATACATTAAATTTTGCAGGATTTTTTTTCCTCCCCTCAGTTCAGGAGCGGAACAATCCGTTTCCTCCTGGCCCTGTAATTTTCGTTCATGACCGCTGTCCCATCCACACGGGGAGAATGGTTTGAAGGTCGAGAGGACTTGCAGCTGCTCGACTGGCTCAGTAAGGAAGCAGAAATGAACCCCATCGAAAATTTATGGGGGAATATGGTTAACTGTTGGGAGCCTGAGAGTGAACGGACACCAGATGAACTACTGGCCCACATCCATACCTAGTGGGAACGGTTCAGAAGCCAACAACAGCTCATATGGAACCATGTCGCCTCTATGCAAACAGATTGGTGGAGGTGATCGAGAAGGAGGGTGGGTTACTTCCTACTAATGAATGAGTTCCATACAAATCTTATGTTTATTTTTTTATTATTATTATTATCCTCTAATTATAATGGATATTATTCCATGCAGTATAACAATCTAACAGTAACTTCAATAACTTACTATAACTTACCTGACAATATAACTGATCCGACACTAACATATATATTTTGCTCACTGGCATGATTTTTATTACAGGGCACTTATACAGGAATTAGTGAAGTTTATGTGCATTTCTTAACGCAATTTTCCTGTTACAATAGCAGGTTTTTTCCGTTAAAATATGATGCTTTCTCGACTGGCACAGTCAAAACTCTCTAGACATTTTGCCAACTCGCTAGACATCTTGCCACCTGCTAACATGCCTAAGGTGCTGTTTTCCAATCATTATAAAGATTTTAAAAAATTACTCAGGGATAAGTTGGTCAGTGTGTGATCAATAACAAATACCGGTAAACTACTAACAACTGCACTTGCTGTCTGTTTGATGTAGTTTTAAGTGAACGTCCACCGTGACATCACTTATAATACAATACATAACATATTACTTAATTCAAAACTACTGTATAACGTAACATACTGATCAAAGGAAATCCGATAATCTAAGCTTAGGAAATGCTGTTCCTTAAACGTATTTAAATAGATGTTAAAATACGGTAACATTTCTTCCTGACATATTGTCATTCATGTATTTTGCCACACATAATGCATTTTTTAAATATTTCAGTGTTTGTCTTTATATGGCGTTTCAGGTTTCACCTCCAAAACATAATCATAATAATATAACAATGTAACATGCTGCAAACTTATAAATAGAACCTAAATAAATACTAAGGTGTGTTTCATCAAGTGTTAAAGGCAAAGCTTACATATCAGTCTTGGAAGTCCTTAGCCACGCATGCACACACCCATATTACCATTGTCACATACATTTCATACTCACTATACTCACCCCACCCCCCACCACACGTATTATGTTCATTAACACTGCACACTGTCAGGCTGGCAATACTGAAACAAAGGATCAAGATTGTGACTAGTGCGTGAGAGCTGGAAAGCTCCCACAATATGCTTCATAAATGTATTTTGAGAGTTCCATATAGGCTGTTTGTATTTTCCATAAGAAATGGCTGTTCATCAGTATGTTAACTTTAATTACTGACATAACTAGAACAGGAACCTCTGCAGTGACACTACAACTCACCACCATAGCTATGAGGATTGGAGGTGTCAGCGGCCATCTCCCCACTAACTGGTATCTGCTACTGAACACACGATTACCTTTAACATTAACGAAAATATCATTGTGGGTATGGCTATCCCATGACTATTACTGAAACATATACTATGCAAATATTGATTACTGGTAAACGTAATCCGTAATGAGGTGGTGATGTATTGCACTTGTATTTTGACAGTGCTAAATTTTACATAAACATACTAAATTCAACATCATTACTCATTAGCATAAACTGATAGTGTGTGTGTGTGTGTGTGTGTGTGTGTGTGTGTGTGTGTGTGTGTGTGTGTGTGTGTGTCTACTGATAGCCAGCTGAGGAGTTTGAGAGAGAGAGAGAGAGAGAGAGAGAGAGAGAGAGGGAGTGAGTGAGAGAGGATTACATAGGATTACATAGGAAAGCAAACAGCAACAGACCTTATTGTCCTTTCGAGGCTGCTTGTTACAGAGAAAACTATGACTACAAGATCTAACTCTACATGCTGAAGGATAAGGATAGTAAAGCTAGAAGGCTCCCCCCACCACCAAACCCTCCAGGAAAAAGTGAGAAAAAACACTTTGCAGCATGGGAAAACTGACATGGAAATTTAATAGGAAATACTGGAAAGGAAAAAATCACATTCTATAATACTTTGTCTATAAGCTACCCGATTGAGTAACCTGAAAGAGAAAGTAATCAAACAAACTAATAGTTATGGCATGACATTATAAACCGGTACATTGAGTTAATGGGATGTCTGTGGACATAACGTGGAAACTACACACTGTACAGTGTGGATGATTAGGGGTGGTGCGGCAGCCTTGCCTGGCGCTTTTAAGGTAGGCAGCAGTCACTCAGGCCCTAGCTCCATTCACTCCACTGAGACAAGGAACTCTCCCATGTGGGACAAGTACACAAGTTTCCTCCTGAAGCAGTGACCCCTGGTACATTAAAAAAATCCCAATGGTGGTCACTTGACTAACAGGAACCCTCAGTGATCCACAGCCCATCACAGGTCGAAAGTAAGAGTAGTGACCATTAATTCAGGGTTATCTGTGCAGATCCTAATCTGTGATTATATTGCTTTCTTTGCACTGGGGAGATTGAAAAATATATAAGACGGGTGTCTTAGATAAAAAGGGGCTGCACAGTGCACAGTGTGGATGTGAAATGCACAGAGTGGATGTTTAGGGGTGGTGCGGCAGCCTTGCCTGGCGCTTTTTAGGTAGGCAGCAGTCAATCGGGCCCTAGCTCCGTTCACTCCACTGAGAAAAGGAACTCTCCCATGTGGGACAAGTACACAAGTTTTATCCTGAAGCAGTGACCCCTGGTACATTAAAAAAAATCCTGATGGTGGTCACTTGACTAACAGTGACCCTCAGTGATCCACAGCCCATCACAGGTTGAAAGTAAGAGTAGTGACCATTAACTCAGGGCTATCTGTGCAGATCCTAATCGTGCTTACTGCATATTACCTCATTTGCATTGAGTAAATTGAAAAGTGTATAATGACGTGACATGACACTATGTTAAGTTTATGGGGTGTCCTGTAGACACGAGGGGACTGCACAGTGTGGATGTTTAGGGGTGGTGCGGCAGCCTTGCCTGGCGCCTTTAAGGTAGGCAGCAGTCAGTCAGGCCCTAGCTCCATTCACTCCACTGAGACAAGGAACTCTCCCATATGGGACAAGTACACAAGTTTCCCCCTGAAGCAGTGACCCCTGGTACATTAAAAAAATCCCAATGGTGGTCACTTGACTAACAGGAACCCTCAGTGATCCACAGCCCATCACAGGTCGAAAGTAAGAGTAGTGACCGTTAACTCAGGGTTATCTATGCAGATCCTAATCTGTGCTTATATTACTTTATTTGCATTGAATAAATTGAAAAATGTATAATGACGTGACGCAACACTATGTACAGGTACGTTGTTTACAGGGTGTCTTGTAGACAAAAAGGGAATTTACTTACACGTAGCTATGAAAGCAAGTTATTCGGACAGAAAAAGAGTCAGCTGAGGATTCTTGTGCAAATACTTGTATATTTTGTTTTTGAATGTCTCAATTGAGATACTGTTCATGGTATCTGAGAGTAATCTGTTCCAGATATTTACAACTCTGTTAAAGATGAAGTATTTTGCTTCATGGGATTGGAACGTTTTCCCATAATTTTGCAGCCATTACTTCTGGTTTGACTCGACCGGTCTATATCAAAATATTTATTCATGTCTAAGTTGTCATATCCCTTCATTATTCTGAAAACTTCAATAAGGTCCCCTCTTAACCTGCGCTTCGTTAGGCTAAATAATTTAAGTTCTTCAAGGCGTTCCTCATATGGTTTGTTTCTAAGTCGTGGTATCAATTTTTGTGATTCTTCGTTGAATTTTCTCTAATTTTTCAATGTCCTTTCTGTAGTATGGAGACCAGAATTGCACGCAATACTCAAGATGGGAGCGCACTAGCGAGTTGTACAAGGCAAGTATGACTTTTTCCGATTTAAACTCGAACGTTCTTCCAATAAAACCCACCAGCTTGTTTGGAATTTTAACCGCCTCGGTGCACTGCTTACTTGGTTTTAGGTCATTTGATATTATCACACCAAGATCCTTTTCATTGTCTGTACTTGATAACAGGATATTGTTCATTTTGTAATTGGCATGGACGTTGTTACTTCCAATATGAAGCACTTTACATTTTTCTGTGTTGAATTTCATTTGCCATTTTTCTGCCCAGCTTGCTAAAGTATTAAGGTCATTTTGTAACTCCTGCCACTGTAGTTTTGAAGTTACTTTACTGGTTATTTTAGTATCATCTGCAAATTTGGATACTTCGCAATTTAGACCCTCATCAGTATCGTTTATATACAGTAGATAATAAAAAGTATCAGTCCAAGTACTGAGCCTTGGGGAACGCCGCTGATCACAATACGCCATTTGGATCCCTTTCCGTTTATCACAACTCGCTGTTTTCGGTCTGAAAGCCAGTCTTGTAACCATTTCTGCGTATTTCCTTTTATTCTATGTGCTTCTATTTTGCTTATGAGACGCTTGTGAGGGACAGTGTCAAATGCTTTCTGAAAGTCGAGGTAAATTATATCTACTGCTCTTGAGTCATCGTATGATATGTAAACATCATGGAAGAAGTCCAGTAAGTTAGTTAAGCATGAACGACAATGTCTGAATCCATGCTGCGAGTCTTTAATTATATTATTTTCTTAGATAATTAACTATTTTATCTCTTATGATTTTTTCCATTAACTTGCACACTATTGATGTTAAGCTGATTGGTCTGTAATTTCCTGGGTGCGACTCATTTCCTTTTTTGAAAATTGGTGTTACATTTGCTAGTTTCCATTCGCATGGAACTTTCCCAGTACTTAACGATTTAAATAAGATAGAGAGTGGCAGCAGTAACTCATTTTTTGCTTCTTTGAGAATTCTCGGTGATATTTTATCGGGGCCAGGGGTTTTATTTATGTTCGTACTATTTATGGCTGAAAGGATATCGTTATTATGGATAGCGTAGTTACTAAGGACTGTGTTATTTGCTTGGTTTGTAGGTAGCAGTAGGTTTCTGGTGGTGTTTTCAACTGTAAAAACAGACACAAAGTAATCGTTAAGAATGTTTACCATTTCGACCTCATTTTCTGTGTGTTTGCCATTGTTCGTTTCTAGAGGACCTATTGATGTAGTCATAAACTTTTTCTTTATAATGTAACTGCAAAATTCTTTAGGATTTGATTTGCACGTATTAGCAATGTGGATCTCCAGTGCTCTTTTGCTTTGTTTAATAAGTCTTTTTGATATGCGGCGTAGATTTTCATACTGTAATTTATCATCATTATTTTGTGTAGTTTTACATTTATGGTATGCCTGTTTTTGGGCTATTAAGTTACTTTTAATTTCACTGGACCACCACTTTGGTTTACTATTACCAGCTGGACGCCTGTTACGTAGTGGCACACATGACTTTTCCGCTTCGTTAAATTTTGTGGTGAATATTTCCCATGCTTGGTTTATGTCATCGGTTTCAGACATTTGATTCCAATCTGCAGTTGCAAGTAGCGCTCTGAGCCTGCTGAAATCAGCTCTACGATAGTCTGGGACCATTTCTTTGCTCTCCGTTTCTTTTACTTTTTCAGTACGGTAGTAATAAACTGTATAATTCGGTGATCACTGGAACTAAACCCAGGTCCTATTTCAACGCTGTTGAGTCGAGGCGGTGGAGCAGGCTGCATGTTTTTCGTTAACGAGGGAGGGGGTATCCTAGTGTGTAATCGGGTCTATATAAAGGTAATAAAAATAAATAGGTTTATTATTATTTAGGATACAGGATATTATTGACACCTTAACAACTACACTGTAATGACTAAGAATATATAACTGTTGGCCGCTCACTCCCATACTCCCCCCTTCCCCCTACATCGCGCCATTTCTGGGTGAACTTGCCTCTGTTTCTGAACCACAACTCATCCTGTATCGTGGTTCACGCTACAGGGCAAGAGAATTATTATGTATAACTCAGACTATAAATAGTATAGTGCACAGCCCATTATCCCAAACAATATATATCATAGCATGATACAATGGCCACATAATATAATTCGGAGGATGAAGCTTAGCCATTCCAAAAATTGTCACACACACACACACACACACACACACACACACACACACACACACACACACACACACACACACACACACACACACACACACACACACACACACACACACACACACACACACCGCTCGCTGGTGCAGTGGTAACGTTCTCGCTTGCCATCTGGTAGACGGGAGTTCGCGCCTCGCTCAGGTTGCGAAAAGTTTCACTGACGAAGTGGGTGGTTACTGTCCCCCTTGAGCAAGGGGACGGGTGTGTGGGTGTGTGAAGGTCACAACCTTGCCCTTAGATCGGACTATATGAGCTCTCAGCTCCCTTCCGGGAGGGTAAAATGCTGACGATCACGACCATCAAGTGATCCTGACCGACCCGACCCGGTGAATTACACACACACACACACACACACACACACACACACACACACACACACACACACACACACACACACACACGGGCGTGCGCTGATGCCACGTTAGCAAAATCTCGCAACCAGGTGGTCCAGTCGGAAATCTTGCCGAGTGTACAGACGTGGCCATAATCACCCATCACCCTGTACCCCGTGCTTCAGGCTGGCTCCCCTACGCACGGCAAGTCACACTGGAATAAGACGGGCTGAGAGAGAGGGGCAGAGAGAGAAGGGAAGATGGGTGGGGGGACGAGCGATGGTGCTTAGTTGGAGTGAGGGAGGGGAGGGAGGGTAGGTAGAGGAGGGAGAATGAAATGCGAAGTTGTGGCCACAAAATTTGTCTATATTCTTTCATTCAGGGCATCATATAAAGGAATTACTGTTCGGTAGATAATACTGCATTACACCTTGTATAGCGACATCAGATAACAAGCTTTAGATAGGTGGTGGTATCAAGGGCAGGGGTGGGATGTTCGAAAGCTCGTAACGGCCGCTAAGATCATCGTAGCGGGTACGATAATCATAGCACGCTCGTAAACCGCTGAGGTGTAGGTTCAAAAACAAATTTTACGATCCTCCATCCGCCATATTTGCTCGTAGCGCTACGATTTCTGACAAGCACCCTTAAGCTGATCGTAGTGTCGCATAGCGGATGTTTTTCTAACAAATAAATCGAATCAAGTGATGCTGAGTTTGTTTATTTACCCTTTTCTGTGAACGAAGATGGAGTTACAAGTGGTTTTACATGTAGAACTGGCAGTACGAAGAGCGATGAGACTTGAGAGGAACTACAGAGACATAATGGATCCATTTGCTTACAGTGACGAACATTTGTTGAGATATATAGGTTTCCCAGACAAGAACTCCTTCACTGGTGTGCAAGAGTTGAACCACTAGTTGGACCAGCGACAAGATCCCGTGCTGTGCCATGTCATTTGCAGGTGTTAATGACATCCAGATTTTATGCAAGTGGCTCGTTTCAGAGTGTGTTGGCAGACACATTAGGCTTAACACAGAGACGTGTGAGCAGAATAATTTTAAGAGTGGCACATGTGTTGTACAGGAAATCTCTTAGGGAAGTTAATATGCCAAGAGGTAAACAAAGAGCGGGAATTTTTCGTTTCTACTGCCTACATCTGTAAATGGAGAAATGGTGTTCCCCCGAGCTAGACCCTGTATTGGATCATATAGCCCCGCTAGGTTACAGGAGCACGCTACCACTCCCAGAACGGCAGTCCCGGGCGAGGCTCGAACTCGCAATCCCTCGATTACGAGCTTGATGCCCTACCACTGAGCCACCGTGCCCCCTTACATCTGTAAAAATCAGACCGATGCACTGTTCATGAAAACATGGTGTAAGTCTGTGGGAGTTGTAATGATTTTTTTTTTTTAATGCGAGGAAGAAGGAACCAAAGGCCATGAGCCCGCAGTAACAGTTCCCTCCAAGAGAAAAACAAAATACAATATAGAGCCAAATTCAAGATCCGATCATTTTGAGATGCCTGGACACACTGCGTTTGAAAGACTGGAGATCATAGGCAGCAGGAAATACAGACAGAGGGAGACAGTTCCAGAGCTGACCTGTTGCATAAATGAAGGACTGGGAGTAACGGTTAACTCTTGCATTAGAGAGTTGGACAGAAAAGGGATGAGAGTTTGCTGCCAGACGGGTGCTACGCGCCCGTCGTAGAGGTGGAGGAATGCAAGCAGACAGTTCAGAGGAGCAGTGACCATTAAATTAGCGATAGAAAAGAGATAAAGATGCAACAGGTGGCGAAGAGACAGAGGTTGAAGGGAGTCAGTAAGAGGATGAGAGTTAATGAGACGAAAAGCCTTTGACTTCACCCTATTGAGAAGAGCTGTATGTGGGGAGCCTCCCCACACATGAGAGTTGTACTCCACACAGGGGTGGATAAAACCCCGGTATAGAGTCAACAATTGTGCAGGGGTAAAGAAAGAGCGGAGTCGGCTTAGCACACCCAATCTCTTGGAAGCAGATTTTACAAGAGATGTAATATGATCTTTCCAAGATAAGTCCCGAGCAAATGAAACCCCAAGCATGTTCAAGGATGATGCAGGATTAAGCTGAATATTATTAAACATTAGTGGGTATACCTGTGGAAGATTTTGTCGGGTTGATAGGTGTAAGAACTGAGTCTTAGATGCATTAAAGACAACCATATTATTTTAACCCCAGTCAGAGATACGAGCCAAGTCAGACATTAGGTGTGCCATAGCCTCATCCCTTGTTTGTTGAAGTAACTGTCGAGATGGGCGTTGCGGGAACCAAATGGAAAGGTGAAGGGTGGAGTCATCAGTGTATGAGTGGATAGGGTTAGAAGATCATTGATGAATAAAAGGAAGAGAGTTGGTGATAGGACAGAGCCCTGAGGAACACCATTGTTGATAGATCTAGGAGAAGAACGATGGCCGTCTACAACAGCGGCCATAGAACGACCAGAAAGGAAGCTAGCGATGAAGGCACAGATAGAAGGATAGAAACCGTAGGAGGGCAGTTTGGAAATTAAAGATTTATGCCAGACTCGATCGAAAGCCTTTGAGATGTCAAGTGCAATGGCAAAGCTTTCGCCAAAGTCCCGAAAGGAGGATGACCAGGAGTCTGAAAGGTAGGTGAGAAGATCGCCAGTGGAGCGTCCCTGACGGAACCCATACTGACGATCAGAAAGAAGGTTGTGATAGGAAAGATGCCTTAAAATTTTTCTATTAAGAATTGACTCGAAAACTTTTGAAATACAGGACGTTAAAGCAATTGGACGATAGTTGGAGGGTTGGGAGTGGTCACCCTTCTTTGGGACTGGCTGAATGAGAGCAAACTCCAGCAAGAAGGAAAGGTACAAGTTAACAGACAAAGGCGAAAGAGTTTGCCTAGGCAGGGTGTAAGCACAGAAGCATAGTTCTTGAGAACAACAGGAGGGACCCCATCAGGCCCATATGCCTTGTTAGTACTGAGGCCAGTGATGGCAGAAAATACATCAACTGAAGAAATTTTAATGTCAGCCATGAGGAAGTCAGAGGGGGGAAGTGATGGAGGAACAGCACCGGAATCGTCAAAGGTGAAATTGGAGGAGAAAGTCTGTGCGAAGAGATCTGCTTTATCAGTAGAAGAAATAGCTACAGAACCATCAGAGTAGAAAAGAGGAGGGAAGGATGATAAGCTAAAGTTGTTAGAAAGATTTTTGGCAAGGTGCCAGAAGGAGCGGGAAGAATTCGAGTTGGAGAGTTGAGAGCATTTAGTATGGATGAAATTATTTTTAGTAGAGCAAAGAACAGACTTAGCACGATTCCGGGCAGAAATGTAAAGATGATGTGATTCAGGGGTGGGTTGGCTCCAGTACCTTTTGTAGGCCCTCTCCTTGTTGCGGACAGCATTAGAACAAGCGTGATTAAACCAAGGCTTTCTTGTGTTAGTCAAAGGATATAAGAAAGGAATGTATGCTTCCATGCCTGAGAGAATAACCTCCGTAATGCGCAAGGCACACTCAGATGGCTCCCAGCCATGGAAGCAATAATCATTCCAAGGAAAATCAAAAAAGTACTGCCTGAGGGCCTCCCAGTCCGCGGCTCCAAAATGCCACAGACGACGTTTCCCTTGAGGGTCCACAGGCTGTACCGGAGTGATAGGAGAGGTTAAGGTAATAAGGTTGTGATCGGAGGAGCCCAACGGAGAGAAAAGATTAAAAGAGTAAGCAGAAGGATTAGTTGTGAGGAAGAGGTCAAGTATGTTGGAGCTCTCTCCAAGGCGGTCAGGGATACGGATAGGGTGCTGTACAAGCTGCTCTAGGTCATTAAGGATAGAAAAGATGTAGGCTTGTTCACCAGGTCGATCCGTGAAAGGAGAGGAGAGCCAAAGGTGGTGGTGAACATTGAAATCTCCAAGAATGGAGATTTCAGAGAAAGGAGAAATGGATAGAATGTGTTCCATTGTAGAAGTAAGATAGTCGAAGAATTTTTCATAGTCAGTAGAATTAGGAGATAAGTACACAACACAGATATATTTAGTCAGAGAATGACAGGAAAGCCGAAGCCAGAGTGTGGAGAATTCAGAAGAATCAAGTTCAGGAACACGAGAGCAAGATAAGTTGTTGCGTATATATACACAACAGCCACCTTTGGCTTTGAAATGAGTATAGAGAAAGTAGGAGGATACAGAAAAGGGTTTGCTGTCAGTTGCCTCAGACAGCTGAGTCTCCGTTAGAAAAAGAAGGTGAGGTTTAGAGGAGGAGAGGTGGTGCTCAACAGAGCGAAAGTTAGAGGAAAGGCCGCGAATGTTGCAGAAATGAAGAAGAAGAGAGTCAGACAGTGGTTCCAGGCACCTTGAGTCGTCACCGGGAAAGAGGCAGATGGTGGGGGCATTTATGGTCCCCCCCCCCTGGGGACTCCGAGGCTTGATAAATCGACGCCATTTTTGGTGAATTTTGAATAGGAAGTTTAGTGTGTACTGTGCATGTAGTTTGAAGATAGTTAGATAAATTTGTACTGGAGAGCATGCTGGCCTACTCTCTGTGTAACTGAGACACTGAAAAAGTTCAGCAAAGGGGGATGGTCAGGAACTAGTCCTGAGGGCTGATGAAACGGGAGCTCCAGCACTCCCTGTCATCAGCTTTCCATCCACCTCGGGAGTACTGCCCTGCTCGACTGGTGCTACAGTCATTGATATATTGTTTATTCAGGTAAAAGGGTCTCAGTTTGGATCTCGTTATTTTCAAAATTATCATTATGTTTTGTTAATATGATGTGGATCTTTCACCCACACTATAGTTATACCCAAGGTGATGTGATTGTTCTTCAGCACAGTCTGTCTGTCGAGCCAACCCTGTATTAACTCCATCTCATCTGTAAAATTTGCTCGACGAAATGAGGGGCTCGTCACTTGCCATGTCTTATGTCTCGGGATGAATATCGTAGTTGTTTGAGTGATGTAATGGCGTACTTGAATAAGTGTATTTGTTTACATTTTGAAACTGCATTATGATTGGCTCACAATCTATCAAGGTTTATGAAATCTCTCTTCTGATTGGCCCAGCGACAGTCAGCTGGGTTGCATTATGAACAATAGGAACGGAACGGAACGGATTTTACGATTGCATCATCGTGAGCTACGAGCGTTGTCGTGAGCGTTAGAAGATACACCTTAGCGGTTGTCGTAGCTCACGATCAAAGATGGCCGCTATGAGCGAGTTACGATGATCATTGCGGCGTCTCGCAACGATCTTTTGAACATCCCAGCCCTGGCTCGTGAGAGAAGTATACTGACGTGACGGATCAAATATTAGTGCAGAGCCATCGAGACTGTGTTGGCCCAGATTGTCAACGTGTGGATAAGGCGACCAGAGTCCCGCCTTTAGGCAGGACAGTCCATTTTTTTTTTTTTTTTACATCTGTCCTGCTTTTTAAATTGTGACTAAAATGTCCTGCTTTTTGTGCAAATTATCTATAATGTCCCACTTTTAGAAAATTACTGTTATATTAGATATAACATGATCATTAATACAATTTTGATGAATGAGTAAAATTATGCATAATCCAAACCAAATGAAATACCAAAATTGTTAATATAATATTTGTAATACTAACTGGTTACTTTGGTTGGCCCATTCACCGTACCGTACCGTATATTGGTCATTGGAGTTCGTTTGAGTGGTTAGTGTTTGATTAACAGCCTCAGGGTGAGGTGTTGCGTACCAGCCATCGCTGTCACTCGCGTAAGTCACTATCTCTGTATATATATATATATATATATATATATATATATATATATATATATATATATATACACACACACACACACACACACACACACACACACACACGTGACAATGTCCCGTTTTTAGCTCCTATAAATCTGGTCACCTTACACATGGAAGCCAGAGAAAGAGAGGACACGGGCCCGCCTCCTCCAGCACACCAAAGACGAGTGGAAGCTGTTCAAACGAAACCAGCAAACCATCAACAACATTGTTTCCCCGGTGCCGCGACGCCTGCATGAGGTTCCATGAGGTTCTTAAGGCAGGAGGGCACTGGACTACTTACTAAGGCTTTCCTGGTTGCTTTGGCTTGACCAGTGTCGGTAAACATTAACACAGACATATTTTGGGAGTCAGGGAAGGATTCTGTTTCATTTATCCTCTAACAGATTATGAGAGACACCATTATGAGAGACACCATTATGTGGAGGAGACTGTAGCACCAGTCGAGCAGGGCAGTACTCCCGAGGTGGATGGAAAGCTGATGATAGGGAGTGCTGGAGCTCCCGTTTCATCAGCCCTCAGGACTAGTTCCTGACCATCCCCGTTTGCTGAACTTTTTCAGTGTCTCAGTTACACAGAGAGTAGGCCAGCATGCTCTCCAACACAAATTTCTCTATCTACACCAAACTACATGCACAGAACACATTACACTTCCTTTTCCAAAATTCAAAAAAGAATCATGGCGTTTCATCACCCAGCCTCGTAGTCCCCGGGGGGGGGGGAACATAAATGCCCCCACCTTCCGCCCCTCTCCCGGTGACGGCTCAAGGTGCCTGGAACCATTGTCTGACTTCTTCTTCATTTCTATAACGTTCGCGGCCATTCCTCTTAACTTTCTCTCGTTGAGCACCACCTCTCCTCCTCTAAACCTCACCTTCTTTTTTTAACTGAGACTCTGCTGTCTGAGGCAACTGACAGCAAATCCTTTTCTGTATCCTCCTACTTTCTCTATACTCATTTCAAAGCCAAAGGTGGCTGTTGTGTATATATACGCAACGACTTATCTTGCTCTCGTGTTCCTGAACTCGATTCTTCTGAATTCTCTGCACTCTGGATTCGGCTTTCCTGTCATTCTCTAACTAAATATATCTGTGCTGTTTACTTATCCCCTAATTCTACTGACTATCAAAAATTCTTCGACTACCTTACTTCTACGATGGAACACATTCTATCCATTTCTCCTTTCTCTGAAATCTCCATTCTAGCATATTTCAATGTTCACCACCACGTTTGGCTCTCCTCTCCTTTCACTGATCCACCTAGTGAACAAGCCTACATCTCTTCTATCCCTAATGACCTAGAGCAGCTTGTACAGCACCCTACCCTTATCCCAGACCGCCTTGGAGAGAGCTCCAACGTACTTGACCTCTTCCTCACAACTAATCCTTCTGCTTACACTGTTAATCTTTTCTCTCCGTTGGGCTCCTCCGATCACAACCTTATCACCTTAACCTCTCCTATCACTCTGGTACGGCCTGTGGACCCTCCAGGGAAACGTCGTCTGTGGCATTTTGGAGCCGCGGATTGGGAGGCCCTCAGGCAGTACTTCTTTGATTTTCCTTGGAATGATTATTGCTTCCATGGCTGGGAGCCATCTGAGTGTGCCTTGCACATTATGGAGGTTATTCTCTCAGGCATGGAAGCATACATTCCTTTCTCATACCCTTTGACTAACGCAAGAAAGCCTTGGTTTAATAACGCTTGTTCTCATGCTGTCCACAACAAGGAGAGGGCCTACAAAAGGTATCGGAGCCAACCCACCCCTGAATCACACCATCTTTACATTTCTGCCCGGAATCGTGCTAAGTCTGTTCTTCGCTCTGCTAAAAACAATTTCATCCGTACTAAATGCTCTCAACTCTCCAACTCGAATTCTTCCCACTCCTTCTGGCACCTTGCCAAAAACCTTTCTAACAACTTTACCTCATCATCCTTCCCTCCTCTTTTCTACTCTGATGGTTCTGTAGCTATTTCTTCTACTGATAAAGCAGATCTCTTCGCACAGACTTTCTCCTCCAATTCCACCTTCGATGATTCCGGTGCTGTTCCTCCATCACTTCCTGCCTCTGACTTCCCCATGGCTGACATTGAAATTTCTTCAGCTGATGTATTTTCTGCCATCACTGGCCTCAATACTAACAAGGCATATCGGCCTGATGGAGTCCCTCCTGTTGTTCTCAAGAACTGTGCATCTGTGCTTACACCCTGCTTAGGCAAACTCTTTCGCCTTTGTCTGTCAACTTGTACCTTTCCTTCTTGCTGGAAGTTTGCTCTCATTCAGCCAGTCCCAAAGAAGGGTGGCCACTCCCAACCCTCCAACTATCGTCCAATTGCTTTAACATCCTGTATTTCAAAAGTTTTCGAGTCAATTCTCAATAGAAAAATTTTAAGGCATCTTTCCTATCACAACCTTCTTTCTGATCGTCAGTACGGGTTCCGTCAGGGACGCTTCACTGGCGATCTTCCCACCTACCTTTCAGACTCCTGGTCATCCTCCTTTCGGGACTTTGGCGAAAGCTTTGCCATTGCACTTGACATCTCAAAAGCTTTCGCTCGAGTCTGGCATAAATCTTTAATTTCCAAACTGCCCTCTTACGGTTTCTATTCTTCTATCTGTGCCTTCATCGCTAGCTTCCTTTCTGGTCATTCTATAGCCGCTGTTGTAGACAGCCATCGTTCTTCTCCTAGATCTATCAACAGTGGTGTTCCTCAGGGCTCTGTCCTATCACCAACTCTCTTCCTTTTATTCATCAATGACCTTCTAACCTCTACATCTAACCCTATCCACTCATACGCTGATGACTCCACCCTTCACCTTTCCATTCGGTTCCCGCAACGCCCATCTCAGCAGTTACTTCAACAAACAAGGGATGAGGCTATGGCACACCTAATGTCTGACTTGGCTCATATCTCTGTCTGGGGTAAAAATTATCTTGTTGTTTTTAATGCATCTAAGACTCAGTTCTTACACCTATCAACCCGTCAAAATCTTCCACAGGTATACCCACTAATAATTAATAATATTCAGCTTAATCCTGCATCATCCTTGAACATGCTTGGGGTTTCATTTACTCGGGACTTATCTTGGAAAGATCATATTACATCTCTTGTAAAATCTGCTTCCAAGAGATTGGGTGTGCTAAGCCGACTCCGTTCTTTCTTTACCCCTGCACAATTGTTGACTCTATACAGGGGTTTTATCCGCCCCTGTGTGGAGTACAACTCTGATGTGTGGGGAGGCTCCCCACATACAGCTCTTTTCACTAGGGTGGAGTCAAAGGCTTTTCGTCTCATTAACTCTCATCCTGTTACTGACTTCCTTCAACGTCTGTCTCTTCACCGCACTGTTGCATCTTTATCTCTTTTCTATCGCTACTTTAACGGTCACTGCTCCTCTGAACTGTCTGCATGCATATCTCCTTCTGTACGACGGGCGCGTAGCACCCGTCTAGCAGCAATCTCATCCATTTTCTGTCCAACTCTCTAATGCAAGAGTTAACCGTTACTCCCAGTCCTTCATTTATGCAACAGGTCAACTCTGGAACTGTCTCCCTCTGTCTGTATTTCCTGCTGCCTCTGATCTCCAGTCTTTCAACGCAGTGTGTCCAGGCATCTCAAAATGAACGGATCTTGAATTTGGCTCTCTCTTGTATTTTGTTTTCCTCTTGGAGGAACCTGTTATTGCGGGATCATGGCCTTTGGTTCCTTCTTCCTCGCATAAAAAAAAAAAAAATATCCACCCATGGGCACAGACATCAAATTTATTTATCTTTTATGCACAGTTATTTTAAATATCATTTTCATATAGAGATGTCATTAAATAATTACTGAATTGACATGATGGTGACTGTATAGAGGGAGTGTATACCGCGAGGGTGATCATATTTACTGTGGACACAGCCATGTCAAAGGTTGCATATAATATTTAGTTCCAAAAACTAATTACATATAAGGGTTGAGGACGTTTCTTACACGAACATTACGGAAGTCAAACCCATCCAGATTCCATTCTGCAACTGAAGGCAAAATACACGGATAAACGCAAATATCTGGCTCCGCACAAATGTTTAATGTCATGTCAGTATATTTCTCTCACGAGCCAGTCCTTGATATCACCACCTATCTAAAGCTTGTTATCTGACGCTGCTATACAAGGTGTAATGCAGTATTATCTACCGAATAGTAACTTCTTTATATGATGCAT
Organism: Coenobita brevimanus; assembly: GCF_032717465.1. Lineage (NCBI taxonomy): Eukaryota > Metazoa > Arthropoda > Malacostraca > Decapoda > Coenobitidae > Coenobita > Coenobita brevimanus. Next base: position 3,733,159 of record NC_137066.1, read on the forward strand.
TGAATGAAAGAAAATAGACAAATTATGTGGCCACAACTTCGCATTTCATTCTCCCTCCCCTACCTACCCTCCCTCCCTTCCCTCACTCCATCAAAGCACCATCGCTCGTCCCCCCACCCACCTTCCCTTCTCTCTCTGGCCTCTCCCTCTCAGCCCCTCTTATTCCAGTGTGACTTGCCGTGCGTCAGGGAGCCAGCCTGAGGCACGAGGTACAGGGTGATAGGTGATTATTTACGACCACGACTGTACATGTTTATGATTAGTGTGATGTATACTACATTTTCATAAGGTTAAAGGAGGTTTTTGAAGGCGTCGAATCTACCTTGTTTTACGAAAAAAAAAAAAAAATCCCTCCCCGAGCTTTCCCGGTTGAAAGAGATTCGTACCTTAAGAAAATAGATTACAAACGAATATCATTGGAATTTTCCATGATGGTGTGTGTATTCTGTTGCTTAGGACAAGTTCTTAGGAATATTTGGTATATTGCTCTTCATGAATTATGCTGCTCCCATTTGTATATTCCCACAGGTATATTAACTCAGCTGTTTAATATTTTACAGGAAATATTACCGATTCCGTAAAATACAGGCTTTTCATGAATTATTCTCTCAATCTTTTATAGTTGCTGTATCCCTATTGTTACCTTCTTAAACATCTTCACTTAGAGGGGTCTCCCAATCCTAGGTTAATTCTTCGTATGCCAGGTGAAAAAACGTAACCCGGAACGCCATGTAGAGTCTTGACATACAGTACCTCCTTAATTTTTGGATTTTTGCCATATGCACAAAATTACAAATGTAAACTTTTGTACATATGTTGCCTAGGACACGGCACGTGTAGCCAGTCCACCATGCTTCCCTTTTGTGTTTTATTTATTTTTATTTTATTTTGTTTCTTGTTTTTATGCTTATACACTGGCCAAAGACAAAGTCATGGTTTGCCAGCTCCCTAAAACAGTAAGTGGCTGAATGGCATCATTTTAAAAATGTGTTGGGCTCACGCTGACCCCACATGGAGTATGAAGGGTTAATTAAAATTGTACAAAAAAAAGACGTCCTCCAGTTTCCTAGGTTCAGAACGGTTACGGCTGAACTGTATTTGCTGGATATTGCAGAAGAGATTATTCTCACTTTCAGACAACTTGGACTAACAAAAGTATGACTGTCTGATTATATTAATTTAAAAGAAAATATATCGACAAAATGTTCATAGATGGTTTAGAAATTATCAAATGTTTCTGGTCTGATTCGAGTGCTAGTGAATTCCTTTAGAAGAACTGACACATTTACTGCATAAGAGATCTTGTGGCTATTATTATTATTATTACAACTCGCCACACCCGTGGTGAGTTATATTGTTCTTGTCATCATCATCATCATCATTCTTCTTCTTCTTATTATTATTATTATTATTATTATTATTATTATTATTACTCCATCACATCCGTGGTGAGTTATATTGTTCTTGTCAATATTATTATTATTATTATTATTATTATTATTATTATTATTATTATCCAGCTGGCAGCTTCATATGACCGTTATCATCCAGTTCCCTGTACTGGATTTCAAGTTACATCCAAAGACCTATTAATATAGTCTGTTCACGAATTCTCAGAAACTGCTAATGGTACAGATAAAATTTTTGTGGGACGTGGCCAAGGTTGGGAAGCAGGTCTGAAATGACTATGGGCCCATCTGGGCCAGTAGTTTCTGGGATCACACCCTAGGGGGCCCCGCTACACCAGCTTTTCACATCACAGTGCTCTCTATATGAAGGGCATTGAAATCAGCAGGTCCGGCGATAGCTTGTCCTGTGGTGGGTTATTGAAAATGCTGATGGTAATTTCTATTTCTAATTATTATTATTATTCTTTCTTATGAAGAAGTAAATTGCTCGTATTCACTCAGTTTCAAAGCTACGGCCATCATACTTGGTCATCTTAGTCCCCCGGTTGGCGGCTTCATGTGACTCAGTAACATCCAGTTCCTTGTAATAGTTTTCCAGTTGCATCCAAAAAACTATAAAAATAGTATATTAGCGGATTATCACAAACTGCTAAAGGAACAGACTTGAAATTTATATGGGACATAGCCAAGGTAGGGAAGCAGGTCTGAAATGACTATGGACTCATTTGGACCAGTAGTTTCTGAGATCGCCCAGGTGTCAGTGGAAAGTAGTTTGGGCTCTGCCATTTTTGCTCGGTAAGGATTTTGTTGCAATCCTCTTCACTTAACGCATTTGACACTCTTCTAGGGGGACCCTACTACACCAACTGTTCACTTCGATGTGCTCATTGTATGAAGGGCGTTTGAATCATCAGGTCCACTAATAGGTACTATGTTGGGACGTTGGGGAATAAATCAGCCCCTGCAGTGGAACTGAGGAAGAAACTGGATGACCTTGTCATGTGGTGAGTTACTGAAATTGCTAATGGCAATTTCCATTTTCTAGTTATTATTATTAATATTATTATCATCATCATTATTAATATTATTATTATTATTATTATTATTATTATTATCATTTTATTATTATTGTTATTATTATTATTATTATTATTATTATTATTATTATTATTATTATTATTATTATTATTATTATTATTATTATTATTATTAAGAACCCCACATTGTGGAGTTTTTATTGATACTGTGGATATTTTTTTTGGAGGGGGGGAGGGGAATATCTAGAAGTCTGGCATTCCAAGACCGTTCGAGGTAGACTCGAAATATTGAGGAATAATGTATCTTTGTTGCAGGCTTCTTTTGGCACAAAGTTGTTATATTTTTTTCCTATCTATAGTGACCACTGTCATTTTTTTCAATTTTTACTCTCCTGCACCACAAACACTAGTTACCTATTCTCATTGTGCTGCCACAATAAGGAAGCTTCGCCATAACTACTTATGGTAGTAGTAATTAATTTCCCTCCCCCCCGTTAGAGAAGGGGGGGGGGGCTGGGCCACCTCGTAGTCCAGTGAAAAACTTGTGTTATATAGAGTATGTATAATGTAAACAAGATCTGAAGACCCTAAGGTAACTTCTTGTGCAACATCAACAAGATCTGCAGACAAAGGTGTTGAAGAATGCATGTGTATATTTTACATGTCTCAACAACTGGCTAATTGTATGCTTTACTTTAACCATATTCCTTTCAGATCATAGGAGGGACCACAACTATACATCTGAAATGCTACAGCTTTAAAGCTTTTGTTGTTTTCTCTAAAACGTGTTGCAAAGAAAAAAAAAAAAGCTGAGCAGATTGAATTCGGTACCTTCCACTGAGCTAAATGGCAAAATATTAAGTCATAATTATTCAGCAAACAAATTCATCATAAGATTGTCAACCAAATAGCTGTATCTCAGTGTCTGAGATATTTCATTTTCAAATATGCGATTTTTAGAATAAACATGAGTATATGAGCTTCAAAACAGGGGCGTCATTTGAGGAGGGGGGGCAGCGAGGGGCACTCGCCCCCCCCAAGGTTTCTGAGGGGGCCTCCAAATCAACTACAGTTTATAAAATATATATATATATATATATATATATATATATATATATATATATATATATATATATATATATATATATATATATATATATATATATAAGGTTAACTTCGTGAATTTAAAAATAATTTGTATTTAGCCTCAATACGTTTTGAGTGAAATATATCTTCTGTGTGTGTGTGTGTGTGTGTGTGTGTGTGTGTGTGTGTGTAATGATCACAATAATTTACCAGGTATATTAAAGGATGTCAATGTAAATATGTTCCTAGCCCGCTATTCAGTTAACTTCAGTATCGAGCTGCCTTTTTTATTGTATTCTGGCTATCATTAAAAGTTTTTCTTCAACTTAGGAAGAACGTACCTGTAGGAAGGACTCGTAAGAGTTCATTTAGATCAGTGGTTCCCTAAGTGAGAGGTGGAAAGATCCAGAGGGGAGGGGAGGTACCATGGGACCGTGAGGGAAAAAGGGACGGTAGGGGGGCGGCAGGGTGGCATCAAAACCAAGTGAGCATTTTTTTTTTTTTTTTTACGGAATCTGTATGACAAAATCTAAGTCACAAACCCTTAAGTGACATGCATGCTTTACAAAAAAAAAAAAAAAAACATGGAATTATACAAGAAAGCATGGTTTTATTTTGTTTTGTGGTTCGACGTCGGAGTTAAAAGTTCGAACGTTTTCTTTATCTTGGTAACGTGGTCTGGACACGATAGGCACCACAAGCCAGCGGCCAGCCAGTCAGACAGCAGACACCGTGGGGAGTTCATTCTGTAAGGGCTGGTAAAGTACGTATGAACACAGTTCTATCTGCCTATCTATTGCCAGACGCCATAATCTCATAAGGAGTGGCCACAATCAAATCGCCTCCATGTCGCTCTGTCCCCCTCCATTTCACTGCCCTACTCCCAGCTCACACCCCCTCTCTCATATACCTCTCCAATCCATCTCTCCATCTCGTCCTTAGCCTCCCCCTCCCTCTCCCCCCCACGTCACTCACATACACTCTCTTCGTCAGTCTCTCACTCTCGATCCTCTCCACATGGCCAAACCACCTCAGTGTTTTTCTCCTAACGCTTCCTATCACATCCACATTCACACCACAACGCTCCTTCACTTCCTTATTTGTCAGTCTGTCTCTACATGTGACTCCACATGCTTCTCTCAAATAACTCATTTCCACTGCTCTCACTCTTGACTTCTGTACCTACAACAAAGTCCAAGCTTCACTTCCATACGTTAAAGTTGGTAGCACAATACTGTCATATAGTAACTTTTTCACTTCCATGCTCACTTCCCTGTTTCTTAACACTTCTTTCAAGGAACCAGCAACCTTCCTTCCTTGTTGTACCTTTTCAAGCACTTCACCCTCCATTCTTACTCTTCATACTACCCAAGTACTTAAAAGCACTCACATTTTCCACTTCCTCCTCAGAGAACCTCACTGTATATTCAGTGACTTAATCTCTCTCGAAGACCATAACTTTACTTTTCCCTGCATTCACCTTTAAATTACGTTCCTTACACACTCTCCCAAACCCATCCACCAAGCCTTTCAGCTCCCCTTCGTCTTCACTTAACAACACAGTATCATCTGCAAATAACAGTACAGGGAGTTTCCAAACACTGCCCTCTCTCATTAGAGCCGCTCCAACATCCACTGCCCTACCTTGTATCTCTTTTATTACGCCAACCATATACAGATTGAACAACAATGGAGACATGACACGTCCCTGTTTCAATCCAACCTTCAAATAGAAAAATTCACTCAGTTCACTATCCACACGCACTGCAGCCATAGCACCCTCATATATACTCTTCACGGCATTCAACAATTTCCCATCTACTCCATCCCTTCTTAATATTTTCCACAATCCTTGTCTATCCACCCTGTCATATGCTTTCTCTAAATCCATAAGGGCCGCATATAACTTCTTTCCCTTCTCTAGAAACTTTTCCACTAAAGATCTAAGAATGAATATCTGATCTACACAACCTCTTGCCTTCCTAAAACCTCTGTTCTTCTCCAACTAATTCCTCTGTTATTTCCCTAACTCTGTCAATAAATATCCTACCATATACATTTCTTCTAATATACTGTAGCACTAGCCGTGTGTGTGTGTGTGTGTGTGTGTGTGTGTGTGTGTGTGTGTGTGTGTGTGTGTGTGTGTGTGTGTGTGTGTGTGTGTGTATTTAGGGCAGCCGAAACTACACATTCAAATCGCACCAAAATTGGCACGAAAATCGCAAAAAATTCGCTGATATGAAAAAACTTGGTCCCCTCACGATTGAAAACTTTTACTATATTTAATAAACGATCACAATTTGACCAAAAAAAATGCCGCTCTCGGCGCCCGGCATAGGATCTCCGTAGAATTCTTTGCCCACAGTTATAACTAAAATATATTATAGCAGCGCGAGAGCCCACTGCAGGAGCAAGTGCGAGGGTCCCGAAGGGCCCACGAGCACTTGTATTACACTATGATGACAAATGCCCCTATGTTTGCCACATACTTCTTCCCCTTTTCCTTTGTACAGGGGAATAATTTCCAGGCCAATCTGCACATCTTCCACATCCATTCTACCACTATCTTGCCCCCATGTTTCAGCATTTCACCACACACTCCATCAATTCCTGGGGCTTTCCCCGTTTTAACTTTCTTCATTGCATCCACAACTTCCATCCTACTAATTTCTTCCTCTTTTCTCACATCCCTCTGTTTCCCAGCCATTCCCCAGCCATTTACACTCGCATTACTTTCATTCTCTGTGTTCAGCAATACCCTAAAGTGTTTCCTCCATCTGTTCACTTTTTCTCCCTTCTCCACTAGTAATCTACCATTTTTATCTTTCACTCCCCAGCTAACTCCTTTGACACCCTGTCTAACTCTACCTCTTTCCAGTACATTTTCTTACGTTCCCTCCACTTTACACTTAAATTCCCTCCAAATTCCTCATCCACTCTCTTCTTACTCTCTCTTACCAATCTTTTAAAATCTCTCTTCCTCTCTGTATATAACTCTCTCATCCGTCTCTCAACTTCTTCCACACCCCTGTTTCTCATCCAATCACTATATGCTTTCCTCTTTTGTGCCACAGCCTCTCCCACCTCTTCATTCCACCATGCTGTTCCTTGTATCCTCTTTCGTCTTCTCTTCACCCTACACACCACCTCACATGTCAAATTAATGTATGATATCTTGCCAAGTAACTATAATAATCTCTTGGAATTGGTAGAGTATAAAGCTGCTTTAGGTAGAATATACAGCATTATTCACCATGGCACGTAGGCCACAAAGGGCACTACAAATAACTTTGCAAAGCAGAGAACACGGAGATATCCACTGTTGCGGTAGTTTATTCAATATTCAATGCAATAAATATACGTGTTTAGTTTTCAATTTACTCTAATGATTTCTGAAATTAATATACTCTTCATACCTGAGCGTCTTCCAGATTTAAAAACCATCATTTTATTTCTCCCACCTCTTACTGTAGAGCTTACTTTTTCACATTACTTGATGTGGTTCGTGATATTTTGGGGGCTAGTAAGCTAAAAGCTTTCCATTTTTAATTCAGTTACAAGTTTACAACTTTTCATTTTCAATTTTATATTCATTATCTTTTCAATAGACCATAAGAATGAAGTCAGTTTAAGCTTTCACCAAATACACATATTTTAATTGCTATTTGATCTATTATCCAAGTTCATTAGCATTTAATGCAATGATATGTGCTTTTCCATGCAATTTAAATTATATATTCAACTTCACACAGAAATACTGCCAATGCTAGAATATCCATTGTGTGTGTGTCAGGAAGTATTGGTTTAATAAATAATTATAAACAGTATATATATTTGTTTACTGATTTAATTCTCTAAATATAGCTTTGCATATGGCATCAAAATGCTAGCTGGCCACCCCCCCACGTGGGGAGGTGGGAGTAGGGGGGCCTCCTAAATAGCGTATGCCCCCCCCCCAAGGAAAATTGAAATGACGCCCCTGCTTCAAAAATACGTCAAGGTCATTTATATATCGTATAAGGACCTGGGTTACCCTAGGGTACTTTGATGTATAATTTAAAGATCGAAGAAAAAAAAGTGCAAAGAAGGAAAATAATAATAATTAGAACTCTAACTGTCATGCAGACAGTCACTAGTCTCCTCCTACTGCTTCTTACAATGACTTTGACCCCACTGGAGAGATTTGGATTATTATCTATCAGCAATGGCCCATACCAGGACACATAACCTGGGCTGTTCAGATTCCTTGTGCAAGTCGCATTGAATTCTCTAGTAGACACAACCAACTTATGTTCACAACGTAATACTAATATGGCTCATTCTGACATGACCTTCCACTGCACATAAAGGATTTGGATTTTTTTCTATCAGCAGCGACCCATGCCTGGACACATAACCTGGGCTCTTCAGATTCCTTGCAGAGTCTCCGGTTCTCCTGGAATCGTCGCGAGACTCTGAGGTGGCAGTAATAATAATACCAGTGAAAACAACAGTCTCCACGTATGAAACAGATGGAGACTAACTAGTTACCTATTCCTATTGCGTAGCCAAAATAAGGAAGCTTCACCATAACTATAATTTTATGGTATATAAAGTATGTGTAATATAAACAAGATCTGAAGATCCTATGGTAATTTCTTGTGTGATATCAAAAAGATCTGAAGACAAAGGTGTCGACAAACAAATGCGAAATTTTACGTTCATCTCAATAACTGGCTAACTTTATGCTTAATTGTAGCCATATTCCTTTTAGATCATAAGAGGGACCACACCTATATATCTGGAAACTTACAGCTTTATAGCTTTTGTGGTTTTCTCTAAACCGTGTTGCAAAGAAAAAACTGAGCAGATTTGAATTCGGTACTTTCCACTGGGCTAAATGACAAAATATTAAGCCAAAATTTTTCAACAAACATTTTTATCATAAATTTCAACCAAATAGCTGTATCCCAGTTAGTTTCTGGGCTATTTCAATTTGGAATATGCAATTTTTAAAATGAGTATATGACTTTTAAAAATTGGTCAAAGTCATTTATATTTGGCACAAGGACTTAGGTTACCCTAGGGTACCTTCGTGTTTAATGTAATCAAGATTAAAGAAAAAAGTGCAAAGTAGAAAAAATAATAATAATGACAAAAACAAGTTGTGCCATTTATATGGCGAAGCTTAATCTATCTATCTATCTATTGCCAGACGCCTCAATCCCGTTCGGGGTGGCCACAAAAAAATCGCCTCCACGTCGCCCTGTCCCCCGCCATTTCACTGCCCTGCTCCCAACTCACACCCCCCTTTCTCATATACCTCTCCACCCCATCCCTCCATCTCATCCTCGGCCTCCCCCTCCCTCTCCCCCCCTCCACCTCACTTACATACACTCTCTTCGTCAGTCTTTCACCCTCCATCCTCTCCACATGGTCAAACCACCTCAGTGTATTCCTCCTAACGCTTCCTATCACATCCACATCCACACCACAGTGCTCCTTTATATCCTCATTTGTCAGCCTGTCTCTCCATGTGACTCCACAGGCTCCTCTTAAATAACTCATTTCCACTTCTCTCACTCTTGACTTGTGCCCTTCCAACAACGTCCAAGCTTCACTTCCATACGTTAGAGTTGGTATCAGTTGTAACTTTTTCACTTCCATGCTCACTTCCCTGTTTCTTATCACTGCTTTCAAGGAACCAGCAACCTTTCTTCCCCCCTGTACCCTTTCAAGCATTTCACCCTCCAAACCTCCATCCTTACTCATCACACTGCCAAAGTACTTAAACGTACTCACATTTTCTAATTCCTCACCATCCCAGTTTCGCTGTACATTCAATGACTTCACCTCCCTCAAAGAGTATCACTTTACTCTTACCTACAATCACCTTTAGATTCCGTTTCTTACACACTCTCCCAAACTCATCCACCAAGCCTTGCAGCTCCCCTTCGTCTTCACTCGACAACACAGTATCATCTGCAAACAACAGTACAGGGAGTTTCCAAACACTACCCTCTCTCACCAGGGCAACTCCAACATCCACTACCCTACCTTGTACCTCTTTTATTACTCCATCCATGTAAAGATTGAACAACCATGGAGACATGACACATCCCTGTTTCAACCCAACCTTCAAAGAGAAAAATTCACTCAGTTCACCATCCATACGCACTGCAGCCTTAGCACCATCATACATACTCTTCACAGCATTCAACAACTTCCATCTACTCCATATATTCTTAATACTTTCCACAATCCTTGTCTATCCACCCTGTCATATGCTTTCTCCAAATCCATGAAAGCCGCATACAACTTTTTTCCCTTCTCTAGAAACTTTTCCATTAAAGATCTAAGAATGAATATCTGATCTACACAACCTCTTCCCTTCCTAAAGCCTCCCTGTTCTTCTCCAACTAATTTCTCTGTTCTTCCCTTAACTCTGTCAATAAGTATCCTACCATACACTTTCCTATTATACGAAGAAGACAAATGCCCCCATGATTACCACACACTTCTTTTTCCCCTTTTCCTTTGTACAAGGGAATAATTATACCTGACTTCAAATCCTCCAGGACTCTACCTTCCTCCCAGGCCAATCTGCACATCTTCCACATCCATTCTACTACTATCTCTCCCCCATGCTTCAACATTTCACCACACACTCCATCAATTCCTGGGGCTTTCCCTAATTTAACTTTCTTCATTGCTTCCACAACTTCTATCCTGCTGATTTCTTCCTGTCTTCTCACCTCCCTCTTTCTCCCAGCCATTCCCCAGCCACTTATACTCTCATCACTTCCATCCTCAATGTTCAACAATTCCTTAAAGTGTTCTCCCCATCTGCTCACTTTTTCTTCCTTCTCCACTAGTAATCTACCATTTTTATCTTTCACTCCCCTGCTAACTTCACCTCCACCCTGTCTTACTTTCTTCACCTCTTTCCAGAACATTTTCTTACAGTCCCTCAACTTTACACTCAAATTCCTTTTAATACTGACAAAAGCAAGAAGCTTCACCGTTTATGACAAAGCTTAATAATAATATTAAAACTGACAAAAACTAGAAGCTTCGCCATTATACTCGTATGTTGAAGCTTAATAATACTGATGAAAGCAAGAAGCTTCGCCATTTATATAGCGAAGCTTAACTACCAAATCGATTGCTTTGCAAATGTTCCAGTTTGTAGTCATCAGCATATACTAGTGCACCTGGGTATTGCTGCACCTGGGTATTGCTATTGAGATCCAACAAATATTTCTGAGATAGTAAGGAAAATAAAAATGGCCGCCTCATGCCTGAAAACGCTAAATCGGAAAGTTTGGCCGATTTTGACCAAATTCGGTTGAAATGTAGTGGATCATGAGTAGACATGATTAGCCAAGTATGAATAGCCTTGACCTTGATCCCAAGGTCGCAGGTCAAAATCCATTTAAAATTTTGATTCATAACAACTGTCTCGTAATATTAGGTTTACAATGACAAAAGTATTTTCAGAATCCTTAGAGTGTCTACTTTTTAAAAATTTCATCACAGCAGTTATGACAAATCAATAGTTTTTGACGCTTTTTGACGATTTTTGGCGCAGCCATTAAAATGCTTTGAATTTTTCGAAGACAGTACGCCATATTGGGGGGGGGGGCGATGGCTGAACTGTTAGAAAGGTGGAATGCAGTCGTAATGGACCCAGGTTCGAATCCTGGCCGGGGCAGTGAACAGTTTAAGGATTTGAATTTAATAAAAAACAGACTTTCCTGATCTACCAGAAGAGCTACTGACATGTCATAAAGGTACCCGTACTAATACCAATACACCAGTCCTGTATGACACAGCCATTGCATGTATTCAGTATGGACGGTGGGTGTTATGCCGAAGTGGGGACATGTGGACGTGTAGGAGGATTACTGGGCCTTGGGATAGGCCACTGCCTCCGAGAAATAGGCCATGAAGCCTCTGCCCAGTGTCAGACACATAAAGAAATAATATCTAATGTACAGTCAGGGAAAGTTCCGCATTACCCACCTCGCCAAGCACTGGTGTGAGACGGTTGAATGTGAAGCTGCAGCCAGACCTCCTGTGTCTGGTAACTATGAGTGTGAAGGATGGAGAGGCTGAGGACTGGGGGCAGAGGAGGGTTTGGTGATAGGTTGGGAATCACTAGTAAGTCTGCAGTGTATGACTAGGACGGTGTGTTTGAGTTAATTTAGTAAGGATATATGATAATTATGATGCTGGAATTTTATTTTAAAAAATTACGAAGATGTCTGTAGAGTTAACTGTGTTATCAGGAATGTCAAGGAAATTTGCTGGATTCGGACAGAGGTTTGAATGCTTTCATTCCTGTCGACGTTAACATGGGACGTTTCCTCAGAAGATATCATAACGATATAACATACATTCATATTTTGTGTTGACTCAAAAGCAGAGCCATTATATATATATATATATATATATATATATATATATATATATATATATATATATATATATATATATATATATATATATATAAGAGAACAGAGCAAGGAAAAACAAATGAATAAAAAATAATCCATACACCAGATTACTGGTGCCCTCTGTTCATAAAATATCTGTAACAGTTAGACTTGAACAGCTGTAGGTTGAAATTTGGAGGGAAACAACTCTGGGGAAGTGAGTTCCAGAGAGATGCAGTTCGGGGAATGAAAGAATTCTGATGGGCAGAAGTTCTGCAATATGGCCGAGTGACATTCCAGTCATGAACTCTATCAGATGCCCGTGTAGCACGAGGGAAGGCACGGAGAGGTGGCACCATGGATGCAACTTCGTCTGAGCATTTGCCAAAAAAAATATCTGTAAAATAATGCAAGGGAGGCAACATTCCTTCTTACTTGCAGGGGAGGTAGTTTATTTGTAATGGCAGGGTTGGTAATAATTCTAACAGCTTTGTTCTGAATTTTGTCTAGTTGTTTTAATGCAACATCTCCACATCCATTCCACAAGGGTGAGGAATATTCAAGCTGAGAGTGCACATGACTCATATAAATTATAGCTAACTGCTCATCAGCAAAGAAGTTACGGACTCTGTACAATAATCCAAGTTTCTTTGAGGCGGTTTTAGCAAGTAATCTAACATGAGTGGTCCGCCTGAGGGCATTGTTAAGTGAGACGCCAGGAATTTCAATACTTTTGGAGATGGGAATATTAGTAGCACCGAAGGTAATGTACGAATCTGGCAAATATCTGTCTATTAGTAAATTGTATATATTTAGTTTTACTAGCATTAAAAGAGACAAGGTTGTTTTGTCCCCATTCACTGATCGTAGATAGGTCTTGATTTATGGAGATGGCTGTACCGAGTTGAGAGGTAGAGATATTAGACTTTGTAAATGGATGTCTGAGTGTGAATGAACTATGTAGTGTTCAGTCATCTGCGTATGAGCAGATGGGATTGTGGACGACAGATAAGAGATCATTAATATGAACCAGGAATAGGGTTGGCACCAGAACTGACCCCTGCGGCACGCCGGCGTTAATTGAGTGGAAATTGGAATATACAGTACATCATCTACTTTTATTTTCCTGTCACTAAGATATGAAGAAATCAAAGGAACAAAAGACGTTAGTCCATAGCAAGGGAGTTTGGACAGCAGGGAACGGTGCCATACTCTGTTGAAAGCTTTAGAAATATCAAGAGCTACTGCATGAGTTTCTCCATGTTGACCAATTGACTGATGGATGGTATGAGTTAGGAGATTTAGTATGTCAATGGTGAATCATTCGCGGCGAAAACTACTGTATATTGTCTATCACTATTTAAGTTGTTGGATTCAAGATGTTTAACAATGTGCTTATTAAAGTTTCAAATACCTTACCAAGAGAAAATGTGACAGCTATTGGTCTGTAATCAGAGGGGTCAGAGGAACTTCCTTCCTTGGGACCTAGGTGGATATTGGCTACTTTCCATGAATTTGGGAATAAAGAAGTACGTATGAATAATTTAGCTAGAATAGAGGTAAGTTCAGGGGAACACTTTTTCAAAACAATTGGCGGAATTCCATCTGGGCCTGGAGCTTTGTTGGTAGGTAATTGTCTAGGATGGATTTTATGTATCTCGTCTGTATTTTAAGTGGGTCAATTTCCGAAGAGTCAAGTTCTAGTACTGGGACATTCTGGCTGGCATATTCTATGGTAGAATTTCTGGCAAATGTACTGACAAAAAATATCCACTTTCCCACGCGGATCATTTGTAATGTTGCCATCTGAAGATTTTAGTGGGGGAAGGGAAGATGACTTGTTATTCATCCATCCATCCATCATCCAATCCTACATTGCCCCATGAGGAGCGTAGGAGCCCGGGGCTAAGCAGTTGGTCTCGACATTTAAGATGAGAGTGACCAGCCTCACTAATCCCTGAGAGGCATTACATGAGCAATCAACCCCAACCACCCTTGGATATAAACCTTCACCAGCTCAATCCGATTGGAGCACAATAATTACTCTGTAAACCACAGTGGGTGGAGTAGACTGTAGCACCAGTCGAGCAGGGCAGTACTCCCGAGGTGGATGGAAAGCTGATGACAGGGAGTGCTGGAGCTCCCGTTTCATCAGCCCTCAGGACTAGTTCCTGATCATCCCCCTTTGCTGAACTTTTTCAGTGTCTCAGTTACACAGAGAGTAGGCCAGCATGCTCTCCAGTACAAATTTCTCTAACTATCTTCACCAAACTACATGCACAGTACACACTACACTTCCTATTCAAAATTCACCATAATGGCGTCGATTCACCAAGCCTCGGAGTCCCCAGGGGGGGGAACCATAAATGCCCCCGCCATCTGCCCCTCTCCCGGTGACGACTCGAGGTGCCTGGAACCACTGTCTGACTCTCTTCTTCTTCATTTCTGCAACATTTGAGGCCTTTCATCTAACTTTCGCTCTGTTGAGCACCACCTCTCCTCTTCTAAACCTCACCTTCTTTTTCTAACGGAGACTCAGCTGTCTGAGGCAACTGACAGCAAACCCTTTTCTGTATCCTCCTACTTTCTCTATACTCATTTCAAAGCCATTGGTGGCTGTTGTGTATACATACGCAACGACTTATCTTGCTCTTGTGTTCCTGAACTTGATTCTTCTGAATTCTCCACACTCTGGCGTCGGCTTTCCTGTCATTCTCTGACTAAATATATCTGTGCTGTTTACTTATCCCCTAATTCTACTGACTATCAAAAATTCTTCGACTATCTTACTTCTACAATGGAACACATTCTGTCCATTTCTCCTTTCTCTGAAATCTCCAATTGACTGACAGCTATTGGTCTGTAATCAGAGGGGTCAGAGGAACTTCCTTCCTTGGGAAGGAAGGAAGTTCCTCCATTCTTGGAGATTTCAATGTTCACCACCACCTTTGGCTCTCCTCTCCTTTCACGGATCCACCTGATGAACAAGCCTACATCTTTTCTATCCTTAATGACCTAGAGCAGCTTCTACAGCACCCTACCCGTATCCCTGACCGCCTTGGAGAGAGCTCCAACATACTTGACCTCTTCCTCACAACTAATCCTTTTGCTTACTCTGTTAATCTTTTCTCTCCGTTGGGCTCCTCCGATCACAACCTTATTACCTTAACCTGTCCTATCACTCCGGTACGGCCTGTGGACCCTCCAGGGAAGCGTCGTCTGTGGCATTTTCGAGCCACAGACTGGGAGGCCCTCAGGCAGTACTTCTTTGAATTTCCCTGGAATGATTATTGCTTCCATGGCCGTGAGCCATCTGAGTGTGCCTTGCGCATTACAGAGGTTATTCTCTCGGGCATGGAAGCATACATTCCTTTCTCATATCCTTTGACTAACGCAAGAAAGCCTTGGTTTAATCACGCTTGTTCTAATGCTGTCCGCAACAAGGAGAAGGCCTACAAAAGGTATCGGAGCCAACCCACCCCTGAATCACATCGTCTTTACGTTTCTGCCCGGAATCGTGCTAAGTCTGTTCTTCGCTCTACTAAAAATAATTTCATCCATACTAAATGCTCTCAACTCTCCAACTCAAATTCTTCCCGCTCATTCTGGCACCTTGCCAAAAATCTTTCTAACAACTTTACCTCATCATCCTTCCCTCCTCTTTTCTACTCTGATGGTTCTGTAGCTATTTCTTCTACTGATAAAGCAGATCTCTTTGCACAGACTTTCTCCTCCAATTCCACCTTAGACGATTCCGGTGCTGTTCCTCCATCACTTCCCCCCTCTGACTTCCTCATGGCTGACATTAAAATTTCTTCAGTTGATGTATTTTCTGCCATCACTGGCCTCAGTACTAACAAGGCATATGGGCCTGATGGGGTCCCTCCTGTTGTTCTCAAGAACTGTGCTTCTGTGCTTACACCCTGCCTAGGCAAACTCTTTCGCCTTTGTCTGTCAACTTGTACCTTTCCTTCTTGGTGGAAGTTTGCTCTCATTCAGCCTGTCCCAAGAAGGGTGATCACTCCCAACCCTCCAACTATCGTCCAATTGCTTTAACGTCCTGTATTTCAAAAGTTTTCGAGTCTATTCTTAATAGAAAAATTTTAATTCATCTTTCCTATCACAACCTTCTTTCCGATCGTCAGTATGGGTTCCGTCAAGGACGCTCCACTGGCGATCTTCTCACCTACCTTTCAGACTCCTGGTCATCCTCCTTTCGGGACTTTGGCGAAATCTTTGCCATTGCACTTGACATCTCAAAGGATTTCGCTCGAGTCTGGCATAAATCTTTAATTTCCAAACTGCCCTCCTACGGTTTCTATCCTTCTGTGCCTTCATCGCTAGTTTCCTTTCTGGTCGTTCTATAGCCGCTGTTGTAGACGGCCATCGTTCTTCTCCTAGATCTATCAACAGTGGTGTTCCTCAGGGCTCTGTCCTATCACCAACTCTCTTCCTTTTATTCATCAATGATCTTCTAAGCTGTACATCTAACCCTATCCACTCATACGCTGATGACTCCACCCTTCACCTTTCCATTCGGTTCCCGCAACGCCCATCTCAACAGTTACTTCAACAAACAAGGGATGAGGCTATTGCACACCTAATGTCTGACTTGGCTTGTATCTCTGACTGGGGTAAAAATAATATGGTTGTCTTTAATGCATCTAAGACTCAGTTCTTACACCTATCAACCCGACAAAATCTTCCACAGGTATACCCACTAATGTTTAATAATATTCAGCTTAATCCTGCATCATCCTTGAACATGCTTGGGGTTTCATTTACTCGATACTTATCTTGGAAAGATCATATTACATCTCTTGTAAAATCTGCTTCCAAGAGATTGGGTGTGCTAAGCCGACTCCGCTCTTTCTTTACCCCTGCACAAATGTTGACTCTATACAGGGGTTTTATCTGCCCCTGTGTGGAGTACAACTCTCATGTGTGGGGAGGCTCCCCACATACAGCTCTTCTCAATAGGGTGGAGTCAAAGGCTTTTCGTCTCATTAACTCTCCTCCTCTTACTGACTCCCTTCAACTTCTGTCTCTTCGCCGCTCTGTTGCATCTTTATCTCTTTTCTATCGCTACTTTAATGGTCACTGCTCCTCTGAACTGTCTGCTTGCATTCCTCCACCTCTACGACGGGCGCGTAGCACCCGCCTGGCAGCAAACTCTCATCCCTTTTCTGTCCAACTCTCTAATGCAAGAGTTAACCGTTACTCCCAGTCTTTCATTTATGCAACAGGTCAGCTCTGGAACTGTCTCCCTCTGTCTGTATTTCCTGCTGCCTATGATCTCCAGTCTTTCAAAAGCAGTGTGTCCAGGCATCTCAAAATGAACGGATCTTGAATTTGGCTCTCTATTGTATTTTGTTTTTCTCTTGGAGGGAACTGTTACTGCGGGCTCATGGCCTTTGGTTCCTTCTTCCTCGCATAAAAAAAAAAGGCGCCAGAATTTGGTTATATGGCTACCACCCAGCGTAGTAAATGGTTTCCTGGTGTACAGGAAACCATTTGGCTTGTCACTCAGTGTAGAGTCACCCACAGGCAGAAGGAAGAGGAAAGAATGAAGGAAAGAAAGACAGAAGAGGAAGTGTAAAGTTACCCGTAGGCAGAAGGACGAGAAAAGAATGAAGTAAAGGAAGACGGAAGAGGATGGAAGGAATGGAGAGAGGAGAGGAAAGGGCAGACACCTGACAGCAGCATTACATTGAGTGAGTGGATGGTGAGCGCCCCCACCTACCAAGATCCATTGAAAGAAATAAGAGTTGACCAGAATATTCTATTGTCATTAGGGCTGTTAAGTAGTTTTGATGCTTGCTTTTGAAGATTTAATATAGCTTTTGCATGATTTCTAGCAATTTTAAATTGAGAGAGTGATTCAGATGTTTTTGATTTTAAGTAAGAGTTATATGCTAATGACTTGGGCTGTTGCTCTGGCACAGTTCAAACGATTTTGGAGAGTTCGACCTTTTAGTGAACTGTTGACTTGGTATGAATAAATCCATACCAGCTAGTAATAAGTCACAAATGTAGGACTGGGTAGAATTGGGATCACTAGAGAAGAAAGACTGCCATGGAATGTCAGCAAGATAATTTCTAAATCCATCCCAGTTTGCCGTATCAAAGTGCCACCGGGTCACCCTGACACGTTCAGAACGGGGAGGTGTGGGGGGGTTAACTATATATATATATATATATATATATATATATATATATATATATATATATATATATATATATATATATATATATATATATATATATATGATGGATGGATGGATTATAATTATTTTTATTATTATTATTACTATTATTATTATTATTACATACTACCCTAGATGAATAATTACCAGAATATCGCTGGAAATATTTGTAGGCGGATGTTGATAGTGGGATGACAGATGATAAATAACTAAACAAATTTATAAGAATTGATAAAAATATATCAATAGATAGAATCAATAGATAGATACACACACACACACACACACACACACACACACACATATATATATATATATATATATATATATATATATATATATATATATATATATATATATATATGAAGCCTCTGTGGTACAGTGGTAGAGTGTGGGTTTCGTACACGGGTGAGCCAGGGTTCGCGCCCAGTCAGGGTCATAAACTTTGGAAGTGTTCACCCGGCCACGTACTGCATTGGCGGACACAAGGGGTGTTGTGGTTGAACCAGTGTCGCTTACTATAAAGTATGCTTGCACCCAGTCGGCTTGCGCGGGCCGATTACACTTGGTTCACAGACTACACACACATCCAAAGCCACTCCAACACTACAATTACACTTACAAGCACTTCTCACTCTACACACAATCTCTACCAGACAGCCTAAGCCACTTGGTATATATATATATGATGGATGGATGGATTATAATTATTTTTATTATTATTATTACTATTATTATTATTATTACATACTACCCTAGATGAATAATTACCAGAATATCACTGGAAATATTTGTAGGCGGATGTTGATAGTGGGATGACAGATGATAAATAACTAAACAAATTTATAAGAATTGATAAAAATATATCAATAGATAGAATCAATAGATAGATACACACACACACACACACATATATGTGTATATATATATATATATATATATATATATATATATATATATATATATATATATATATATCTCTTTGGAAGTGTTCACCCGGCCACGTACTGCATTGGCGGACACAAGGGGTGTTGTGGTTGAACCAGTGTCGCTTACTACAAAGTATGCTTGCACCCAGTCGGCTTGCGCGGGCCGATTACACTTGGTTCACAGACTACACACACATCCAAAGCCACTCCAACACTACAATTACACTTACAAGCACTTCTCACTCTACGCACAATCTCTACCAGACAGCCTAAGCCACTTGGTAGAGATACATTGGCTGTATCGTCCCAACTTTGGTCGGGCTAGGCCGGTCCTGCAGTGGACACTCAAACGGCTGATGACGATATATATATATATATATATATATATATATATATATATATATATATATATATATATATATATATATATATATATATATATATATATATACAGTAACGATATATACGATATAACGATATATACGATAACGATATATATATATATATATACAGTATATATATATCGTCATCAGCCGTTTGAGTGTCCACTGCAGGACCGGCCTAGCCCGACCAAAGTTGGGACGATACAGCCAATGTATCTCTACCAAGTGGCTTAGGCTGTCTGGTAGAGATTGTGTGTAGAGTGAGAAGTGCTTGTAAGTGTAATTGTAGTGTTGGAGTGGCTTTGGATGTGTGTGTAGTCTGTGAACCAAGTGTAATCGGCCCGCGCAAGCCGACTGGGTGCAAGCATACTTTATAGTAAGCGACACTGGTTTAACCACAGCACCCCTTGTGTCCGCCAATGCAGTACGTGGCCGGGTGAACACTTCCAAAGTTTATGACCCTGGCGGGGCGCGAATCCTGGTTCACCCGTGTACGAAACGCACACTCTACCACTGTACCACAGGCTCCATATATCTATATATATATATATATATATATATATATATATATATATATATATATATATATATATATGTGTGTGTGTGTGTGTGTGTGATATGTGTGTGTGTGTGTGTGTGTGTGTGTGTGTGTGTATTGATTCTATCTATTGATATATTTTTATCAATTCTTATAAATTTGTTTAGTTATTTATCATCTGTCATCCCACTATCAACATCCGCCTACAAATATTTCCAGTGATATTCTGGTAATTATTCATCTAGGGTAGTATGTAATAATAATAATAATAATAATAATAATTATAATCCATCCATCCATCCATCATCCAATCCTACGTTGCCCCACGAGGAGCCTAGAAGCCCGGGGCTAGGCAGTTGGTCCTGACATTTAAGATGAGAGTGACCCACCTCACTCATCCCTGAGTTGCATTACGTGAGCAATAAACCCCAACCACTCCTTGGATATAAACCTTCACCGGCTCAATCCGATTGGAGCACAATAATTACCCACTAAACCACCAGGCGCCAAAATTTGGTTTTATGGTTGCCACCCAGCGTAGTAAATGGTTTCCTGGTGTACAGGAAACCATTTGGCTTGTCACTCAGTGTAGTCACCCACAGGCAGAAGAAAGAGGAAAGAATGAAGGAATGAAAGACAGAAGAGGGTAAAGTTACCCGTAGGCAGACTGACGAGGAAAGAATGAAGGAAAGATAGAAGATGGAAGGAAAGAAGGATAGAGGAGAGGACAGGGCAGACACCTAATAAATCTATATGAGCGACGAACAGACTTTTCGTTTTCCTTTAGACGAAATGACGTGGGAAGTCCTAATTATAAGGTCAGTCTTTGTAACTATATTTCCTATCGAACATTACAAAACGAAGGCAAAGAAGCATACCTTTGACAGTAAACATATATTATATATGCAGTTATGTAGACAGACACAGAGGACAGTGTAGCACCATACAAACGATATATCGCTTTTGCATTTTAAGAATAGGCCTACGTCGGACGCATTATCATCGGCTATTGATACAAGTAAGCAACTCTCCAAACCCTCCCTCCCCCGGCCACCCTCCCTCCCACTCACAGTTACCAGACAAGTGGGGTCTGGCTGCTGCTTCGTGAGTGTTCGTTGACCACCAGTGCTCCGAACAGTGTGTTATGCGGAACCTTCCCTGACTGTACAAGTGTGGATTGTTTTTTGTCATTCTAAGCTGGAATGTGGCATTATCATCTGGAATGTAAATTTCTTTAAATATTGCTTTAGCAGTTTCAGAGTTCATTATTATTATTATTATTATTATTATTATTTTTATTATTATTATTAATCAGCAATATTAATGGAGGACAGACTGAATATTAATAGTCATCACACTATGGTGGCGACCAATTCTGTTTTTGTCTTTTCTAAATTCCAAACTGTTTTCAATTTGTTGTCATTCCTTTATATCTTCATCAGTTAGTTTCAGACTTGGTAAAATCATATAGAAGAACATTTTATCAACACCTACTTTGAAAGTTCGCCAAGGCGTGGGTTTAAATCCTAAGCTCGAGTTTCACGCACCATCGATAGAAGGGTATGACTTCCTTCCTAGCACTAGCATTGGTACAAGCTCAGATAAGTACTTTGCCAATATTTTGTTTCATGAAGACAAAGAAAAAAAACGCAGTGCAGTTATTTAAAAATGAAATAATCAGTTGATTAGAATACTTTGCCTGATAGCATGTACAGACTCTGGATGTTGACTAAACTGTTTTCTAGAATGCGGTTATCGATATAACATTCTTCTTTGTTAGTAGCTTAATGCTTACTGTTATAATTATGTACGTGTGTGTGTGTGTGTGTATATATATATATATATATATATATATATATATATATATATATATATATATATATATATATATTCTACCTGTTCTATGTCTATCTATCTATCTATCTATCTATCCTACAATTTGTCTTACACATAACATCAGCAAATAAATAGGTAAGGTGTAAATGGAACTCCAGAGTCTTCTTATTGTAATGATTTGTCACCTTTATTTATTTACTAGCCGAAACAGTCCTCCCTCTGGACGGACTTTTTTTTGGCTAGCTCCTGCGGAGGGCTGATTGGGCCTTCTGCCATACAATTAATCCTTATAAATTATATACCAAAACACTCCCTGGATAATACTGATTCAGAATATGTATCATATGTGGGGGTAGACATTAAGGGAGCCGAGTTTATAGGTAACAAACATACAAACACTAGCCTTTATTATTATAGATTATGTAACATACAATTAATCCAAATAAATTATATACCAAAACACTCCCTGGATCATGCTGATTCAGAATATGCATCATATGTGGGGGTAGACCCTAAGGGAGCCGAGTTTATACGTAACAAACTTACACTCACCTTTATTATTACAGATTTATTTATTTATGAATTGCATAAACGTAGGTATTGATTTTTCGCATTTTCAGTTTCTGTATCAGTTATTATAACAAATATAAGTTATGAATGTATAGATTCAGCTTTATTGTTGATATTAATATGATGTGTTTTAACAACAGTACAATATTTCTTTAATGTATAAATTATATAGCCTCCTATTTCCCATATATTGTCTAAATCTGGTATGCAGGATATCAGTCTGAAACTTGCTTATTTAGAACAGGCATTTTACACAGTTTATTATACAGTAACTGGGCGGTTAATAATGGTTATCAATTTTTACTGCTCTGCAAAATTTGATCCCTTAGTCGACTGTTCGGTCTCAACTCTAGATTCAGGTTATTAGCATCAGCTATGTAAGTAGTCTGGATTTTCTTCCCAAAGTTGACGAATTATAATTAAGGAACAGGCTTCATATCAATATATACAGGTAACTTAAACTACGGCACAATACACTGCACCTTATAGTATGATTTTATGATGTGCAGAGCTATATCTAAAAATGGTGGCAATGGACCTATTTTATTGAGGTCCAGGTCGTCTATTAGTGCTTTGCAGTCATCTCTGTGAGTCATCACATCAGAGAAGAGCTCAGTATGATGAGGGCGAGGGGCAGAGATGACGGGCTACAATGTTGGTGGGTGGTGGGGGTATACCAGGAAAAGTGTACCAGTAACCTTTAAAAATGAATAGCATACAAAGGATAGTAAGCCGCATCTCAAAGGTGGATGTAAAGACTAGGTCTCGAGGAGTGAATTGGATGGCCTTGGATGGCGGTATGTGGTCTGGCAGGGCGGGGATAATACACTAAACAAAGACTGGTGCTGTAGGTTAGTGATAGCTTCAGCAACAGCAGCAAAAAGAACAAAAATACATCTTATTTTCGTATACAGTACTTGGTGTCTTTTGACATAGGCATGGCGAACAGAAAAGCAAGAAAATTGTGAAAATCTGTACCATACATTGGACATGCAAATTAGACAATACCAACTAATGACATCGAAATCATGCGCAAATAGGATATGGATGGAGGGTTTTTAATAAATCAAGTACAGTAATGCAGGATACGAACTAGCCAGTATGTTAAACAGGGAACCATAATCAACGTTTCCTTTCTGTTCCGACTCACGGATAAGAAACACGGAGTCTAACAAAAATATTTGGAAAATATATTTAGAGTGCTTAAGGACGAATGGAAAAACTGAAGGCATTTAGAGTTTACTCATGGAAGGATGAAATGAACGATTCTATATAAATAGCTGGAAGAGTCTAAGGATATGATCACAAGACAAAAGATGCTATGATTATAGGACGGTTACACCTTTCACAGAAGAGAAAAAAAGATGAATAGCCTAGGTATCAAAGTGGTAATACGTGCTGGGCTCTTAGATGAAATGTGAGGAAAAGACACACAAAGAACATGATGGTGATATGGAATTCTCAGATTTGATGAGGTTGGATGGAACTGGTGAACAGGTCAGTTTGGAGAATGGTGGGGACTCGCCCTACAGTGATCTGTACTAGGATATTCATGTTGCTAATGAATATCAGTATAATGAGCCATAAAACAAAAAAATGAAGTCGCTTACAAAATGGTGTTATGGAGACACTTCAGAAATATTATTCGGAATTTCACAACCTGGTGTCTGTACCACTTTTGGGCTGTCTCAAGCTTATACGCCTTGTCGCTTCTTTGTGCTCATACTACTCGATATCAGTTTAACTTTACACATTGTTTTTTCCCCAGGTTCGTTTCGTTTCACAGTGAAGTTTTGTTCTAGCTAATAGACCTTAACGCCAATGTAGGTTTCTTGACAACAGTGCATTAACTCACTGAAAATACTATATATCTGGTTTATTTCTCAGAATGCATGTTTCTAATTATTACGTCACCCAGAAACAAACATTTTGAGGTTAGGAGAGAGACGAACTTCGGTCAATATTTCACTGATGCTTTGTGGGGAATCTGGTCCTTCACTGCTCATCCATATCTTCCTTCTTTATCTATGACAGGTGGTTATAATGAGTTTGAAAGTGAACACAGGAAGAGGTTAGATCTTTATTTCTTTAACACGACCTGAGCAACCTCCGACCCCCCCCCCCCTCCCCGAGGACTCCAGGAGGAGGGGGATCAAAAGATAGAGTCATAGCGACCAATGATCAAAGCGTTTTTGATGAATTGGTTGTAAATTTGACCTATTTAATGGCCAAATACTTTGTGTGTGTGTGTGTGTGTGTGTGTGTGTGTGTGTGTGTGTGTGTGTGTGTTTTGTAAAGAGTAAGAGTTTTTGTCTTTAGATATGACTAGATGGGGTACCCGGCGTTGCCTGGATAAAACCCGATGATCATGCATTACCTGGAACTCTGGATGGCCACTCCATGTGGGAGAAAACCCTCGGGTTCCCATTTTATCCTTGGGCCCATTTCCCCAGGGTTATATTCTCCATGGACCTATTCGTACCACCTATTTTCTCACTACCCACCCACCTACCAACCCTGCCCACCCATCCCACCCATCCGTTTACCCATCCTAATAATATGGTTATAGAAGTAAAAAATTGTACCGTAAATAGTTACCATCTTTCCACCACGTTGACTTGAGTAGTTCTGATTAATTATAATCATGGCCATCAGAGGAGCCACTTCAGCTTATATAATGTACACGTTTAAAACGTTTCAATTCGTCATAAGAAGTTACACCTGTCAGAGCTGTTAAAAGAGTTCTATATGCATCCCCCTTGATTCCATAGAGGACCAACAGAGACAGACAGGCTCTCTCTCTCTCTCTCTCTCTCTCTCTCTCTCTCTCTCTCTCTCTATATATATATATATATATATATATATATATATATATATATATATATATATATATATATATATATATATATATAAATTCACAGTGAATTCTCGAATTTCGACAGTTTAGATTTCGACAATTCAAATTTCAAATCATTTTCAAGTGGTCCACCTACCTCACTTTTCGCTGCCAAAATCACTTTTTTCTATGCTCTCGGGGCCCGACTCCAACCAAAACAAGCAAAGATAATATTTTTGATGTGAACCAAAATGATAGAAGTGAAGGAAAATAATAAGAAAAAGTATGAGCCTAACCTAATATGTGACATGTGTCAAGAAGAGAATGAAAATCAACATCATTTATTCATTTGTGAAGCATACGAAGATATAACAAGCGAAATTAAAGGAAAAGAATCAATAATAGAAATATTAAAACAAAATGAATTACAGGTGGTAGCAAACACAAGAGGGAGAATACTGAAACGAAGAGAAGTAATTACGAATATAAGGAGCAACACAGAAATGAACAATAGAGACTGAGAAAAAAACAAAAAAAAAACATCTTTAAAAACAAGAGCTCCCGGATGGGAGTAGGCTCCAGCAACAACAAGCCATATGCAAGGCGATGTTCTATAGTCGGCGGCCATCTTGCGACTGCCAGCCCTCTACAGCCAAGCGCTGCGCTTTCAGTCTGTACCTTCCATGTGTGGATGTGTATTTCACTGCAATTTCGTTGTATGTATTTTCACTGTATTTTCATTGCAACTTACCTGTTTCAAGATGACAAGCGAGAGTGGTTCTTCGGGTAGCAGTGGTAATGGACGAGAGCAACCTGGAACCTCTAAATCTTTGCAGCCAAAGGAGAAAAGGGAATACAGCAAGGAGCAGAAATACACCAAGTATACCCTTGCTGACAAGGCGAAAATCCATATTCTACACTACAGTATGGCAATACAGTGAAGAACTACAGTTACTTAACCACAATTATAGTTCATAAAGTTTACAGGGAGTGTGGGCAAAAAATCATGATTTTATGTAGTGAGGTTCGGAGGCCCCGGACCCAAACTAATTTTTCCCATAAGAAGTTCAATTTAAATTTCGATAACTTGAATTTTGCTGCGATTTTTCAGTATGCATGTCCATCGAAATTCGAGAATTCACTGTATATATATATATATATATATATATATATATATATATATATATATATATATATATATATATATATATATATATATATATATATATATATATGGAGCCTCTGTGGTACAGTGGTACAGTGTGTGTTTCGTACACGGGTGAGCCAGGATTCGCGCCCCGCCAGGTTAATAAACTTTGGGAGTGTTCACACGGCCACGTACTGCATTGGCGGACATAAGAGGTGCTGTGGTTGAACCAGTGTCACATACTATAGAGTATGCTTGCACCCAGCCGGCATGTGAGGGCCGATTACACTTGGTTCACAGACTACACACACATCCAAAGCCACTCCAACACTACAAAAACACTTACAAGCACTTCTCATCCTACATACAATCTCTACCAGGCAGCCTAAGCTACTTGCTAGAGATACATTGGCTGTATCGTCCCGAATTCGGTCGGGAGACGCCGGTCCTGCAGTGGATACTCAAACGACTGATGATGATGATGATGATCTATCTATCTATCTATCTATTGCCAGACGCCTCAATCCCTTTCGGGGTGGCCACAAACAAGTCGCCTCCACATCGCCCTGTCACCAGCCATTTCACTGCCCCGCTCCCAACTCACACTTCCCTCTCTCGTATACCTCTCCACCCCATCCTTCCATCTCATCCTCGGCCTCCCCCTCCCTCTTCCCCCCTCCACCTCACTCACACTCTCTTCGTCAGTCTTTCACCCTCCATCCTCTCCACATGGCCAAACCATCTTAGTGTATTCCTCCTAACGCTTCCTATCACATCCACATCCATACCACAACACTCCTTTATATCCTCATTTGTCAGCCTGTGTCTCCATGTGACTCCACAGGCTCCTCTTAAATAACTCATTTCCATTGCTCTCACTCTTGATTTGTGTCTTTCCAGCAACGTCCAAGCTTCACTTCCATAAGTTAGAGTTGGTATCACAATACTGTCATGTAGTAACTTTCACTTCCATGCTCACTTCCCTGCTTCTTAACACTGCTTTCAAGGAACCAGCAACCTTTCTTCCCTGCTGTATCCTTTCAAGCACTTCACCCTCCAAACCTTCATCCTTACTCATCACACTCCCCAAGTACTTAAACGTACTCACTTTTTCCAATTCCTCACCATCAAACCTCGCTGTACATTCACTGACTTCACCTTTCTCAAAGAGCATCACTTTACTCTTCCCTACATTCATCTTTAGATTCCGTTTCTTACACACTCTCCCAAACTTATCCACCTTGCCTTGCAGCTCTCCTTCGTCTTCACTCAACAACACAGTATCATCTGCAAACAACAGTACAGGGAGTTTCCAAACACTACCCTTTCTTACCGGGGCCACTCCAACATCCACTACCCTACCTTGTACCTCTTTTATTACCCCATCCATATACAGATTGAACAACCATGGAGACATGACACATCCCTGTTTCAACCCAACCTTCAAAGAGAAAAATTCACTCAGTTCACCATCCACACGCACTGCAGCCTTAGCACCATCATTCATACTCTTCACAGCATTCAACGACTTCCCATCTACTCCATATATTCTTAATACTTTCCACAATTCTTGTCTATCCACCCTGTCATATGCTTTCTCCAAATCCATGAAAGCCGCATTCAACTTTTTTCCCTTCTCTAGAAACTTTTCCACTAAAGATCTAAGAATGAATATCTAATCTACACAACCTCTTCCCTTCCTACAGCCTCCTTGTTCTTCTCCAACTAATTCCTCTGTTCTTTCTCTAACTCTGTCAATAAGTATCCTACCATACACTTTTCCTATTATACTAAGAAGACAGATGCCCCTATGATTACCACACACTTCTTTTTCCCCTTTTCCTTTGTACAAGGGAATAATTATACCTGACTTCCAATCCTCCGGGACTCTACCTTCCTCCCAGGCCAATCTGCACATTTTCCACATCCATTCTACTACTATCTCTCCCCCATGCTTCAGCATCTCACCACACACTCCATCAATTCCTGGGGCTTTCCCCAATTTAACTTTCTTCCTTGCTTCCACAACTTCTATCCTACTGATTTCTTCCTGTCTCCTCACTTCCCTCCTTCTCCTAGCCATTCCCCAGTCACTTACACTCCCATTACTTCCATCCTCTATGTTCAACAATTCCTTAAAGTGTTCTCTCCATCTGCTCACTTTTTCTCCCCTCTCCACCAGCAATCTACCATTTTTATCTTTCACTCCCCTGATAACTTCACTTCCACCCTGTCCTACTCTCTTCACCTCTTTCCAGAACATTTTCTTACAGTCCCTCCACTTTATACTCAAGTTCCTTCCAAATTCCTCATCCGCTCTCTTCTTACTCTCTCTTACTAATCTTTTCACCTCTTTCTACATATAACTCTTTCTTCCACCTCTCAACTTCTTCCACGCCCCTATTTCTCATCCATTCATTGTATGCTTTCTTCTTTTGTGCCACAGCCTATCTCATCTCTTCGTTCCACCACGGTGTTCCTTGCACCCCCCTCCGTCTTCTCTTCATCACACACACCACATCACATGCTGCACGTATTTCTTTTGTAAATATCATGCACACACCTTCCACGTCCCCCACCTGCTCCATTTCATATATGCCCAATCGTTCCTCCACTTTTCTCTTATACTCTGCCTTTTTCTCATCCTCTTGTAACCTTTCCACTCTCTTTACAAATACTCCTTCTTCCCGTCCTTCCCTTCATCTATTTCTCCATCCTAATTGGACCTTGATTCTGGCCACCACCAAGTAGTGGTCAGAAAGTCCATTCCCCCAACCCTTATAAGCTCTTGCATCCATTACACATTTTCGCATCCTTTCATCCACACACACATAATCAATCATTGCCTTCCTTTCATTCGGTTCACCACCCACCCTTCTCATCACTCGCCATGTATACCTGTGGATCATTTTGTGCCTGAAGAGGGTATTGGCTATCACCAACCCCCTCCCAGCACAAATGTCCACTAATGCACTGCCATTCTCATCTATCTCAGCAGGCACATCCCACTCACCAACTATTCCATCCACCTTCACATTCCCTACTTTACCATTCATATCACCGATCAAAAACACTCTCTCATTCCTTTCAAACTTTTCCATGCACACTTCCACATTTGTCCTGAGCTCTTCTCTCACTCTGCTTGCAAGATCTTGCTTTGGCGCATACACGCACACAATCGCCCACATTTGTATTCCAACTTTCAATCTTACCCACACAATCCTTGACCCAACTGATCCATACTCTCTTATGCTTTTCTTCCATCTTTTACTCACAACTATACATACTCCTTCTTTTGCCCTCTCATTCTCACCTAATCCTGCATATATACCCCATCCATACTCCCATTCTCTCACACTCTCACCTCTCCATTTCGTTTCAGTTATTCCGCATACATCAACTTTCGCACCCTCAAGCACCTGGACAATCTCTCTCTTTCACCTTATCATTCGCTCCCCTTACATTCCAAATTCCAATTACCATGTCCTTTGTCCGGTCCTTGGTCGTCATCATTTGGTCAGTCCTTGTCCGAGGCTTATTGTTTGTCTTTTTAGTAGTTGTTTTCCGGGGAGGGGCACTAACCCTCCGCCAACCCTTTTAGTCGCCTTTTACGACAAGCAGGGATACTGGGGGAGTATTCTTAAAAAAAAAAAAAAACCTACCCCCAGGGGTAGGGGGGTTTATATATATATATATATATATATATATATATATATATATATATATATATATATATATATATATATATACAGTATATATATATATATATATATATATATATACAGTATATATATATATATATATATATATATATATATATATATATATATATATATATATATATATATAGTATATATATATATATATATATACAGTATATATATATATATATATATAAATAACAGCCGCATTGTTTTGTCAGGACTCTAAAATATCTAGGAAAGTACATATGTACAGTAATCTAGAGGTTAGATGAAAGTCATAGCTAGGCCCTGAAGGAAATGGTGTTAGCACATTCTCAGGAATGCCAAGACAGCAAGGTGTGACCAGAAAACTACGATACACACACACACACACACACACACACACACACACACACACACACACACACACACACACACACACACACACGCACACACACAGGCTTCTAGAAGGGTCAACTACCTTATAGTCCACCTGACAGAACAGCTATTATATGGAAGGAAACAGGAGAAGACAGAAGGAGTTAGGAGGCTGGAGGAGGGAGAGTGAGAAGGCGGTCTACAGAGAGGCACAGTAGGCTGCGAGAAGTTAGCAAGCATAAAACGCTCTTGTGTAATATACTCAGTGTTAATCTTGAGCTTCTCCTTTTGAAGAAAATAAGCTACAATCAACCCCAGACTCATCTTTATCTTCCCCTGTCATTGACGACAAAGTGAAATCTACTCACGGTTAACTACATCTCGGCTACGACTTCGATATAATTAATTACAGAACTGATACATTATTTTGTTGGCAGCCGTGGGATTCGAACCCACGCCTCCGAAGAGACTGGTGGCGAAGCAACAACACGACTCACAACCCACAACCACATCAACCCCCACCTGACCCTGGCCTTGTGTCCAACCACCATCCATCCACCAGGCTGATGTAGGGGTGAACAGGTCAGATGATGCAGCAACTTTCAAAGCCCTCACTCACTACTCATCTTACTCATCATTACTCACTCAAACATTACTCATCGTTACTCATTTACTCTCCACAGCTACCAAAGTGAGAAGTCGACGTTGTGCTGTACTGGTGTTGCTGAGAACATCTTCTTACGTCAATCAACCCTGATCTTTAACCATGACTCTGAAGGGACCCAGAGTGACATCATTCTACTTTTAAGTGGGTGAATATACTTTTTATTTATTTTTCCCAGAGCTTAAACATAGTAACAAACACCACTTCATCTTTATAATACTTTATGTACACACACCTTCTTCACTTATTTGTACTAAGTCCATTACTCATTACGATTACAACCAGCAACAATTATTACTAGATATATATACTTTATATCTTCCATTTATTAATATTCATTTTAGTTATCTATACAGCTAACACATATAAGTGTTTCATGACAACATTTCGTACCGCAATGAGTTTTCTATTTTAGTGCTTAGAGCTATGATGGGAATATTTTCATCACCACCATTTTTATTGCCAAACGAAACAGCATCTGCACTACCAAATGACGATTCACAGTTAGTAGAACAACAAGAAAATGTAACGAACACACTTAGTTCTCCACGAATTAAAGATAAGGAGACAAACACTTCACAGATCAGCGATGATGATAATGTTACTTCAACACCATTCTCAGTTGTGGACAGTGACGATTTTAGTTCTGTCTTACATACCTATGAAAACATCCTCACGAGGGTTCACAGGTAAGGAGATACCCATCCATCCAACTACAATCAACCCCAGACTCATCTTTATCTTCTTCTGTCTACTCACCCTTAACTACAGCTCGGCTACGACTACGATATAATCAGTTACAGAGCTGATAGTTTGTTTGTTTGTTCTTCATTCACGCCCAAACCAAGGGCCAGAGACCCCCAGACCCATGTATATTCTGAATCAAGGTGACACAAGGATGGTTTTAGGGGAGTCAAAATTCAAATCTGGGTCAATTGATGTCAAAGATAGTGTGTTCGTCTTTTTGGCCTGGGCAACACGGGGTACCCCTGCAGCCCAATTTTGGCATGGAGACTCACATGACCTCCAGTTCGGACATAGGCTATGTGACGTTGACCTCCGAGGTCATATGAGGTTACCGGTTATAGTGAACAAGTCCGCATAAATACTGTGTTAGTCTACAAAAGCTGAAATAGAAAGTTCCTGGACCTCTTATAATCAATCTTCAAAAGCATAAAAGGTACAGCTTCGGCCAAGTGTAAGTATCCACCCACTCCCAGTCCAACCGGACATTTGGCACCGTCGCACGCATGGATACGAGAGGTGAAGCAGGGCACGACTCATCAACCTGAGTCGGATCAGCGAGAGAGAGAGAGAGAGAGAGAGAGAGTGTGTATGTGTGTGTGTGTGTGTGTGTGTGTGTGTGTGTGTGTGTGTGTGTGTGTGTTATCGCTTTGAACGACTTTCGTCGAGGTTCTGCAAAATGGGCACCTAGAGACAAAACATTGTTAATGGTACGCCTGAAAATTATAGATATTACATGATTCCATCTGCTTCAAAAATGGCATGAGCATTATACGGCACATAAAGATACTGCGTGAATAGTATAGGTGAAAATATAATTACAAGTATAATATAACAATAATGTTCTATGCCCATCTGTCATAAATGAGAAACACTGCCTTTTATTACCATCTCGCTAGCTCAAGTAACTGATTCGACTCTGGTTGATGAGTCTTGCCCTGCTTCACCTGTCAGATCCATAGTTGAGACGGTGCCACATGTACGGTTTGGCTGGGAGAGGGTGGATACTTACACTTGCCGAAGCTGTACATGATCTTTCGGGAGTAGAAAGAAAGAATGAACTAGAACAAATAGGATTAAAGTGTTTGCCTTTTTTGCCCGGACAACGCCGGGTATCCTTACAATTGTGTGTGTGTGTGTGTGTGTGTGTGTGTGTGTGTGTGTGTGTGTGTGTGTGTGTGTGTGTGTGTGTGTGTGTGTGTGTGTGTGTGTGTGTGTGTGTGTGTGTGTGTGTGTGTGTGTGTGTGTGTGTGTGTGTGTGTGTGTGTGTGTGTGTGTGTGTGTGTGTGTGTGTGTGTGTGTGTGTGTGTGTGTGTGTGTGTGTGTGTGTGTGTGTGTGTGTGTGTGTGTGTGTGTGTGTGTGTGTGTGTGTGTGTGTGTGTGTGTGTGTGTGTGTGTGTGTGTGTGTGTGTGTGTGTGTGTGTGTGTGTGTGTGTGTGTGTGTGTGTGTGTGTGTGTGTGTGTGTGTGTGTGTGTGTGTGTGTGTGTGTGTGTGTGTGTGTGTGTGTGTGTGTGTGTGTGTGTGTGTGTGTGTGTGTGTGTGTGTGTGTGTGTGTGTGTGTGTGTGTGTGTGTGTGTGTGTGTGTGTGTGTGTGTGTGTGTGTGTGTGTGTGTGTGTGTGTGTGTGTGTGTGTGTGTGTGTGTGTGTGTGTGTGTGTGTGTGTGTGTGTGTGTGTGTGTGTGTGTGTGTGTGTGTGTGTGTGTGTGTGTGTGTGTGTGTGTGTGTGTGTGTGTGTGTGTGTGTGTGTGTGTGTGTGTGTGTGTGTGTGTGTGTGTGTGTGTGTGTGTGTGTGCGCGCATAGACACGAAACTCCTCGGAAATGCCCAGTCGCATTTACAGCGTAATGTACAGTCGTGGTCGTAAATAATCACCTATCACCCTGTACCTCGTGCCTCAGGCTGGCTCCCCTGCGCACGGCAAGTCACACTGGAATAAGAGGGGCTGAGAGGGAGAGGCCAGAGAGAGAAGGGAAGGTGGGTGGGGGGACGAGCGATGGTGCTTTGATGGAGTGAGGGAAGGGAGGGAGGGTAGGTAGGGGAGGGAGAATGAAATGCGAAGTTGTGGCCACATAATTTGTCTATTTTCTTTCATTCAATGCATCATATAAAGAAGTTACTATTCGGTAGATAATACTGCATTACACCTTGTATAGCAGCGTCAGATAACAAGCTTTAGATAGGTGGTGATATCAAGGACTGGCTCGTGAGAGAAATATACTGACATGACATTAAACATTTGTGCGGAGCCAGATATTTGTGTTTATCCGTGTATTTTGCCTTCAGTTGCAGAATGGAATCTGGATGGGTTTGACTTCCGTAATGTTTGTGTAAGAAACGTCCTCAACCCTTATATGTAATTAGTTTTTGGAACTAAATATTATATGTAACCTTTGACATGGCGTGTCCACAGTAAATATGATCACCTCACGGTATGCACTCCCTCTATACAGTCACCATCATGTCAATTCAGTAATTATTTAATGACATCTCTATATGAAAAGGATATTAAAAATAACTGTGCATAAAAGGTAAATAAATTTGATGTCTGTGCCCATGGATGGATATGATAATGGTGTCCCTCATAATCTGTTAGAGGGTAAATGAAACAGAATCCTTCCCTGACTCCCAAAATATGTCTGTGTTAATGTTTACCGACAGTGGTCAAGCCAAAGCAACCAGGAAAGCCTTAGTAAGTAGTCCAGTGCCCTCCTGCCTTAAGAACCTCATGGAACCTCATGCAGGCGTCGCGGCACCGGGGAAACAATGTTGTTGATGGTTTGCTGGTTTCGTTTGAACATCTTCCACTCGTCTTGGGTGTGCTGGAGGAGGCGGGCCCGTGTCCTCTCTTTCTCTGGCTTCCACGCGTAAGGTGACCAGATTTATTGGAGCTAAAAACGGGACATTGTCACGTGTGTGTGTGTGTGTGTGTGTGTGTGTGTGTGTGTATATATATATATATATATATATATATATATATATATATATATATATATATATATATATATATATATATATATATATACAGAGATAGTGACTTACGCGAGTGACAGCGACGGCTGGTATGCAACACCTCACCCTGAGGCTGTTAATCAAACACTAACCACTCAAACGAACTCCAATGACCAATATACGGTACGGTACGGTGAATGGGCCAACCAAAGTAACCAGTTAGTATTACAAATATTATATTAACAATTTTGGTATTTCATTTGGTTTGGATTATGCATAATTTTACTCATTCATCATAATTTCATTAATGGTCATGTTATATCTAATATAACAGTAATTTTCTAAAAGTGGGACATTATAGATAATTTGCACAAAATGCAGGACATTTTAGTCACAATTTAAAAAGCAGAACAGGTGTAAAAAAAAAAAAAAAAAAAAAAACGGGACTGTCCTGCCTAAAGGCGGGACTCTGGTCGCCTTATCCACACGTTGACAATCTGGGCCAACACAGTCTCGATGGCTCTGCACAAATATTTGATCCGTCACGTCAGTATACTTCTCTCACGAGCCAGCCCTTGATATCACCACCTGTCTAAAGCTTGTTATCTGATGTCGCTATACAAGGTGTAATGCAGTATTATCTACTGAATAGTAACTCCTTTATATGATGCCCTGAATGAAAGAATATAGACAAATTATGTGGCCACAACTTCGCATTTCATTCTCCCTCCTCTACCTCCCCTCCCTCCCCTCCCTCACTCTACCAAAGCACCATCGCTCGTCACCCCACCCACCTTCCCTTCTCTCTCTGGCCCCTCTCTCTCAGCCCCTCTTATTCCAGTGTGACTTGCCGTGCGTAGGGGAGCCAGCCTGAGGCATGGGGTACAGGGTGATAGGTGATTAATTATGGCCACGACTGTACGATATGGATGTGAAGTAACTAACAACAATTCTGGTGACCGGAGGATAATTACATCCGTTTTCCTTCCATTCTTTAAGTTAGCGCATTTTATGTACGCTGATTCAAAAATCTTTGCATCATAATGCACAGTTTCAAAACAAATAAACAGAATGGGAATTTTAGTAGTAATGAAATTGTAATGCTACACAAAAATCCAAGGTATAAAACTTTCCGTTAAAAAATTTCCCTAATACTTCCACATTTCTTACCATTACTCATGAATCTAGAATTATATAAAACAACGCCCAAGGGAGGATGAGGAATTCCCACCTCTGGGAGTTGGGGGGAGGGAGATTATCAAAGATTTTTTGGCAAATGTGGGGAATAATGAAAAGCTTATGAACTTTTGGTCAAAGGACTGCTTCTGGCCCACAGACCGCCCGTAATCCTTGGTGTTTCACTTTCAGAACAGCCTTTCTGAATTATATGTCCTGCACACGGCCCATCACGCAAACATAGCCAGATTTCCTACATGTTAAGCCTTAGTAATAACATGAGAATCATTAAATACTGACAGTTCATATTGTTATCTTTCGATAATGTATCTGATCCATCCACTGTGCAACATCTCTCAGAAAACACCAAATTCCAACAAAAAATTATATGTGTACGGAGTGACGGGACACATCTAGTACAGGAAACAGTTACACCACGGTTATCTTGCTGTTAAGCCACAGCTGTTGATAAGAAATTCTTTTATGAGGTCCACTTAAGGGATTCTTTCTCAATAACTAATACTTTCACGTTATCACACACTTCATGCCCCTAAACCTTAAAGAAAACAACTGTCGCAGAACCAGCTGACATTATTTAGATGTCTGACTGTACTTTTTTAACAGCCATTGCTCAAAGTCTAACACAAAATGTGAAACTTAAGGGAAAGGGTAATATTTCAAATGACCTAATTCTCTCTGATGAAAGATTACCAGACAAAAATACATCTATGAAAGTTGTAGAACCCATTTCTCATTTCCCGTCATATCCCAGAATGCTGATTTCAGGGCACTGAGTGAAAACAAAATCACGCTCCATCTCCAACATTCTGGACTACGTAATCTGCAAATGGATAGGCTCTGTCTAGTCTCAAACATTAGTGTCGTAAGTTAACGCCTTTCATCTGATGGTGCATTTTTCAGTTATTCAGAGTCTAAGACTACCACCATGTGACTCTACGTATGTTAGGAGAGATCTATAATTAAGGCCATCTTTAACCCTTCTAGTTAGAAAGGTCTCTGAGCTTAATAAAACCCATCGAAAATGGCAAGAATAGGTATCAATCGACTGAAAGGGCTAAGCTCATCTCTGTGTTTGAGCTAATCCACTTGATCTAATATACTATAATTCTAGCCTTGTTTTTGTCTGTGTGTGTGTGTGTGTGTGTGTGTGTGTGTGTGCAGTGCTGCCAAAAACTGGAAAAAGAATTGTGATGAAATTTGGCATGATGGTTTCAACTTGGCTGAGTTGGGTCCATTTCAGTTTCATTTTGACTGAAATTTTCTAAAGAGGTGATTTGGCCTCTAACAATTGTTTCTGTCTGTTCTACATTACGTGAACGTGTCGAGCGGGGGTTGTCCGTCGTCGAATCAGAACTCGTCGTTTCGAGCAGCGGGGGGAGGGGGCACGGTTGAAAACCTGTCCTCATGAACAGTTAAAAATCAGACAAAATCATGTTTTTCTTTAAAAGAAAATCCATATCAAATGGCATCAATGTACAATATTGTGTGCAATTGTGCAACAACTATTACAAGAAGATGCATAGTTTTTGAGGCAGTCGTGTGGAACTGGAAAAACTGTTGAGTTGGGGAAAAACATAAATAGTTGTAAATTGTTATCTTCAATCTGTAATTACGACACTTGAACTGTTAGTGTAAAAATATAATTCGGTACGATTGACATCGATGCTATGTTTGCGAATTCAACTGTGCAAACAGATTGTCCACACACTCAATCATTCTGTTAGAACTGTGAGATGACTGAAACTGAACCTGCGTAGCGGCAACATCAAACAAAGTCTATCGTTTCTGTCCAGCCGATGTCATGCTACAAACGAATGAGATGCGAGGGTGAAACCAGAGATCCGTTCCCAGGAGCAAGTGTGCAACAGTCCAATAGGGCTCCGAAACACTTTTCTGTACCATAAAGGCAAAGCTGTGTGTGTGTGTGTGTGTGTGTGTGTGTGTGTGTGTGTGTGTGTGTGTGTGTGTGTGTAAACATTCAAGTTATTCTGCTGGTGGAGGTTGGTGATGTGAGAGTGGGCTCGAAGGCAGATAGGTAGGTGGGTGGAGTGGGTAGGATGAGCGAGGTAAGTGGGTGGGGGCATGGTTGGGTGACATTAATGAGTAGTTGGGTGTGTGGGTTAGGTGGACGGGGTATCGTGGGATGGGGAGGTGTGGATGGGTGTGTGGAGAATAGGTGGGTAGGTGGGTGAGTGGGTTGGGGAAGGTGAGGTTGGGTGGGGGCATGTGCGTGGGCACTGGTAAGATGGTCCATGAGGATTAGGTCCATGGTATGAACAGGTCTACGACAGAGAAGAGATACCTGGGGAATGAGCCTGGGGAAACTGATCAGAGTCGGAACAAAGGTCCAATGGAATTAAAAAGTCCAAGGGGGAAGTAGGGCCTTGAGAGAAAATATATCCATGAGAGAAAATGGACTGATGGAGAAAATGTTGCTCGGGGAAATTGGTCCATGAGGGAAATAGGAACAAAGAACAGAATAGGTCCATGGAGAGAGAAAGTAGAGTGATAGGAACAAATTGGTCCATCAACTAAGCAGGTCCTTGGGAAAATAGGTTCATGGAGAAAATAGGTTCATGATGAAAATAGGTTCATGGAGAAAATAGGTCAATGAGAGGAGTAGGGCCATCGTGAAAAACAGATCTACGCAGAAAATATCTCCATGGGGGAGATTAGGTTCATGGGAAGTATATGTCCACGGGTAAAATAGGTGAAAGAGTGAAAATAGGTCCATGATGGATACGCCCAAGGGGAAATAGACCATGGGAAAAATAGATGCAAGGGGAAAGCTAAATCAATGGGGAAAATAGGTCCAAGGGTAAAACATTTCTATTGGAGAAAATTTGCCAATGCAGGAACAGGTCCCTGAGGGAAAACAGATGGGTAGGGGGCTGGCACGTACTGTAGGCAGTGTAAGGGGGCTGGCACGTACTGTAGGCAGTGTAAGGGGGCTGGCACGTACTGTAGGCAGTGTAAGGGGGCTGGCACGTACTGTAGGCAGTGTAAGGGGGCTGGCACCTACTGTAGGCAGTGTAAGGGGGCTGGCACCTACTGTAGGCAGTGTGAGGGGGCTGACACCTACTGTAGGCAGTGTAAGGGGGCTGGCACCTACTGTAGGCAGTGTAAGGGGGCTGGCACCTATTGTAGGCAGTGTAAGGGGGCCGGCACCTACTGTAGGCAGTGTAAGGGGGCCGGCACCTACTGTAGGCAATGTAAGGGGGCTGGCACCTACTGCAGGCAGTGTAAGGGGGCTGGCACCTACTGTAGGCAGTGTAAGGGGGCCGGCACCTACTGTAGGCGGTGTAAGGGGGCTGGCACCTACTGTAGGCAGTGTAAGGGGGCTGGCACCTACTGTAGGCAGTGTAAGGGGGCTGGCACCTACTGTAGGCAGTGTAAGGGGGCTGGCACCTACTGTAGGCAGTGTAACCACAGAATGGTATATGTACTATACTAGGTCTTTAACATTTGTAGGACGTAATGTCAAGTATAATAATCCAAATGGAAGATGATGCAAGAGTCGGTAGGATCACTCAGCTTCCTGTCCCAGCCACAAACGTAACCGTTTAACCTTTTCATCGTTGGGACAATCCTAGTGTTGTTTTCCAGCTACTGACAGACGTTCACGCACTATGAATCCTTCGTTGTTAAAAAAATTCATCTGCTTTTAGTAGGAATAAAATTCTGTATTATCAAATCCTGTAGTGATCAGTATGGTTGAGATGAAGCGTTTTGACTGTATCTTTCTTTTTTCTCGCTGTTAAGTACAGCGCCGAATTCGGAGATAACCTGTGTTAAACATACCCTACTCCCTAGTACCCTTCTCTCAGACTACCTACACCCGCGTCCTTGCCCATTTCTCACTCTGAGATATGTTTGTCAAGTAACATTCAGCTGAACCATGACCTACGTGTTTCCTGTCGTATGCATAAACAAGATAAAAGGCCAAAGTTCATCCCCACACATTTTTGTATAATATATAGCATAAATGAATTTAGCATAACCAATGACACTGTACATCGATAGAAACTATAACAGATCAGAATATACATTCACATAACAGCTACAATTATACTATAACTAGAGTTTTTCTAGTCATGAGAGGATTACCAGAAACTCCTCTCCAAGGATACATGGTATATCAGTTACATGAAAACCATGATATCCATTTTACTTCCCTTCACACTGCCACACAGTTCTGTTCAAGTCAAGTGAACATCCTCACAGAGAAGTAGGTATTAAAGCTATATCTTAATTCTCTGTATCTTACACACACACACACACACACACACACACACACAGATAGGTATATAGATAGATAAATAGATAGACAGACAGATAGATAGATCATCCAGTGTATTTTTCCTCCTGATACCTTAAGTCTCTTGTTAGAAGTTCCTCGTAAGCTTAGCAAAACAGCGTGGAGGCAGCAGCAATAAAATACTTAAAATGTGACTGCAATAAAAGAGTTACGCACTCTGTCCCATGCCCCACAAATGATTGAGGGAGAAGTGAAATCCCGACAACTATAACCACAGATGCTAGTTTATACAGCAACAACAGCCAATTGCATTTACCTCCCCTTGCAGTGTAGGAACCCATGACACGGCTATCGCACTACATTGTAACCTTACTTTTCTTGACGGCACTCACGACTACAGAACCTCCAGGCACTTCTTGGGGATATCTGGGTCAACAGCAACTACTACTGCTACTACTACTACTACTAGACATGAGCTAGTTACTTCCGCTGGTGCGTTCTAACAACTAGACTATTAAACGCCATCGTCGTCCTTTGTACATAAACAAACTAGAACTTCGACAGTGAACTACTCTTGACCCCTTCATGCCAAGGAAGCATTTTACACGACTGTATATTGTTATTAACACCTGGCGATTTGGCTGTACATAAAAAGGATGTCTAGTAGTGGTGTTAGTGCAGGCTATATCTAACCTCTTCACTTCCATGACCCGTATTCTCTTTGGGTATGGAAGCTCCCTAACACCTCTCCCTTAGTGAACTATTTTTGGATATGACTGGTTAATATCCTTTAGTACGCTAGTTATGCAGAGTATGGCGATATTGGAAAGACTTAGGTAGCAGAGAACAGGAGAGCAAGGTATAATAAACAAATCGTTTAGGCAAAGATGTTAGGGAAGAAATAAAGATTAAAAATAGGCGATGACAGTGAAATATGCGAAGGTTCTTGAGACCTTTTAATGTAGACCTGACTCTTGTGGAGTGTCAACACGCAGGGGTTATGAGAGAGTGTGCTGCTCAAGTGAGTGATTAGTTTTAGTAAGAGGTCATGAGAAAGGTACCCATAAAAGCATCGTTAATTTTATTATGATTGATTCATGTATAGAGCTAGACTGTCCGAGTGAGGGGCAAGACAGTGCTCCAAGTACTACATATAAGCACAAGCATAAGGGTGAACATCAGAGTACAGATTAGCTTGATATCCAGCAGTAATTAGTGCTAGGCTTGGTCGTGGGGATAATTATAGTGGTTATTCTTGATGTGAGTAGGAACTCAAGTAAACATGTGATACTCAAGAGTCATTATGACGCATTAAGGGTTTATATGTAACTGAGTTAAATCTCATGTATTGAACGAATTATCTCTATTTGTGTTGCTAAAGTAATGTAATTGTCTTCAACTAAGTTAGTAACAGTAAAGCAGAAAACGTATGTGTTTTGGAACCTCAGTGTGTGGAAGAGTTTCCCTCATAATCCGGGAGGGCATTGGGACAGACAGGGATACACTGTCACAATGTCCTAATATTAATGTTACAGATTCTCTCTGGACTTGTCTCTGCACTCCCTACTGCTGCTTTTCTCACGCTGCCTATTTAGATAATTAGCAGTCATTTATCATGCATATTAAAGATGAATGTGAAATATAAAATGATTACTGAGGGAGTGTAGGGCACGAGACTTCTATTAATACTACTGCCTCTACTACTACTTTTACTACTACTACTACTGCCACGACTACTACTACTACTACTATACTACTACTACTACTACTAATCACAAAAAAAAAAAAAAAAATGGTAAGCAGTAAATTGCGCTTCGTGAACACATGCCGAGAGACCGGAGCATTTGTTGTCAGTGTTTTTTTGTTTTTTTTATGCGAGGAAGAAGTATCCAAAGGCCATGAGCCCTCAATAAGAGTTTGTTGGCCATCACCCACTAAGAGGGGCATTAGGTCAAACAAAACAGTGAACAATGATACTTTAAAAAGAAAACCAGGGAAGGAGGAAAGACGGTCTAAGGAGCCAGGAGAACAGGTAGAGTAAAAAAAATGCTTGAAGGCCGGCAAGGTCTATCATCTCACCCCTGACAATCAGGCTAGATGGAATGCCCACACGCAGGTCATAAGCCCAGAGAAGATCGTACAGGGTTTTATAGCACGACCCCCCCTCCAATTGGTACGACCAGGTGTGGGTGCCAAGAGCCAGAAGGTGCTGATAAACAGAGACCTTGGGCTGGTGGTCACCAGTCTTGAGCACAGGGCAAGATGGGTAGTCCCCGCAGCTGGAGAAGAAGATGACAACGATGTCCACTTTGGCCGAGTAGTTGGTTGATGTATCCTCGGCCACAAAGGCGGAGGTGGAAGATTCCTGTCCCTGTTCAGGCACTGACAACTGATGGTGGTCACCAGGAGGCTCTAAAATCATATCCATGGTCTGGTCCAGAGCCAGGTTGGTATCTGAAGATGGGCAGTTGTGCCGATTTACTGGAGCATCCTACTACGTCCGTTTCCATGGTGCCTTTCAGGAAGCAATAGGCTGTGGCGGGTGGGACTGATGCTCCCAACGACGATAGGGGGCAGGATGTACGTCATGGATGAAGCACTTGGGAATGACAAGGCGAGGCAGCCCATTCTCCTCAAAGATCTTGGGGAGAAGAATGCGTAATGTACCCTTGTCGCCCCTACAGAAAGCCCTCGCTGTCGCAGTGCACATCCTGACAGTGATGCTAACCTCTCTAGGACTCACAGGACCTCTGGCCTGGCGCCCCTGGGCCGGGCAGCGCCGCCGCCATGCATGGATAGAACCCTGCATGGCCATGCTCCCTAGCCCAGTAACATCCCAAGTAAATATACTTTATAGCTAAAACTAAATTTATTGAATATATCTGCTAACTGCTGAAGGATTCTCTTCTCTGTCTCACATAGTAGGAAAATTATTAGCTTCTGAAAACCATCACGGTAGGGCCGTGTCATGTCTGGCCAGGTTGGGCCGGGTCGTGTCAGGCCGCTCATCTCTCAGCTGAACGGAAACATCGCTTCGCTCGCTGCGTTCGCTCGCTCGTAATAATAATAATAATAATAATAATAATAATAGACATGAGGAGCAGAAAGGGTCACAGGAAGGTGAACGGTACTTCTGCACCTGACTTTCTTGATCTTTATCAAGATCTTGATTGGTGAGCAGGCTTACTAACACCTTTTCCTTTGCATTTTATTTTGCATGTTACACTTTACTATTCTTTGTGTCATACTTACTCCTATGCGCTATTGACACAAATTACACAAATACGACAAGTGCAATGGTTAATGGCACATGCTTGAATTAACAGGTAAGGGAACGGCGTTAGGAGGATTCCATATCCTACGAGATTGTCAGCCTTAGCCTTGACCTAGCCACAGTGCTGAACGTTACACCCGTCCTCTGTCAATGGGATGTCTGCCTTAACAACACTAATTTCCCACAAGATGACACACACACACACACACACACACACACACACACACACACACACACACACACACACACACACACACACACACACACACACACACACACACACACACACACACATATTAACACTCTGAACCACACACATTTGCCACTGCTGTGATGTTTTATTTATTCATTACGCCTGTATTCCTTCATACTGAATATCCTTCTCAACACTTTTCTTCTACCATGCTCCTCTATCAGTTCCCTCATACATAATTTCTCACCTTCACATGATCAAACATTACCTGCACCGTCTTCTTCTGATTCTCGTATTTTTAACTCAGCCAAGTGCTTTTACTTATCTAACAGTACGCTGATAGAAGCCAAAGCAATTACATTTTTTTGTCTATCTATCTATTGCCCGGCGCCTCAATCCCGTAAGGAGTGGCCATCAACAAAATGACCTCCATGTCGCTCTGTTCCCTGCCATTTCTCTGCCCTCCCCCAAACTTACAATCCCTCTCTCATATACTTCTCTTTTCCATTCCTCCATCTCATCTTCGGTCTTCCATTATCTCTCCCCTCCTCCACCCCACTCACATACACTTCTAGATCGTATCTCACTCTCCATCCTATCCACATGGCCAAACCACATATTATGTCATTATTAACCACACATAGACAGCATACAAAGGGTAGCTGAGGTGTACTGTGCAAAAATATGTCACTAATGAAGAGGTTTCACGAAGTTCTCAGTGCCAATAAGTATCAGGTTGTGAGAGCTGACACATGTGCTGTGAGGAGGAATGGATAGAGGAGAGTATATTCGGAGTATATTAGTAATAATAAATGTGATGGGATATACAGTAGTTTTAACAGTAAATGAAACGCCGAGACCTCGGACCTCGAGCTGTCGATGCCAAGCATTGCTAGGTATGCGCTCGACAGAACAGTCGTAAGTTACTTGTAGGGAGATAGGGAGGTTGGTTGTAGGTCGTCGGAGCACTGCCGGAATAAAGTCGTGAGATGTAGTATGGCTCAAACTTGTTGCTGCTTATTGCACGGTTTATCATCGGCTAGAGTGAATAGGTAGCTCTCTCTCTCTCTCTCTCTCTCTCTCTCTCTCTCTCTCTCTCTCTCTCTCTCTCTCTCTCTCTCTCTCTCTCTC
The DNA here is from genome assembly GCF_032717465.1 of Coenobita brevimanus. Classification (NCBI taxonomy): domain Eukaryota; kingdom Metazoa; phylum Arthropoda; class Malacostraca; order Decapoda; family Coenobitidae; genus Coenobita; species Coenobita brevimanus. The sequence continues at coordinate 3,778,024 of NC_137066.1, forward strand.
TCACTGTCCCCCTTTGTGTATTGGCGAGGTGAGTTAGAGCACTCTTGGGTTACGGAGTTTATTGTACAGTTATATCGAACTGTAATTTACAGCGTAACATAGTGTGATGGCAAAGCCTCCTAGGTGACCCTATCTTCTGCCTACGCCCTGATTGTGTTCTCGGGCCTTCTCTAACCCCTTCTGATCTGAAGGGAATCTCTCCGACATTATATAAAGCTTGGAGAGCATGTGTGGTGTAATGTAGTGTCTGGTAGATTTCCATTCACGGGGACTAACCGACTAGGGCTGGTTACATCACGAGTTTGAATACGTCATGAAATTCTTGGTCGTCAGGACTAAGAGTTTGAGATCCATCTGTTAAGGATTCTTGATTGCCTGGGACAACAAGATTGTGGATACGCACTGTGTGGATTGACATTCCTAGTGAGAAGCTGTGTGTGTCTCCAGCAGACACTACATCCTGTACATTGTGTTATGAGATATATACTAGTGCATATACAATGTATACAATGCTGCCCCCAAGCCTTGCCCACGGACTCGTCATCGCATGAAATGTGACCAAAAATAAACAAAGTCAACTCCAAATGACCTTGATATCTGACCCCCTGACCTTGCTGACTGAATCAGTTCATCGTCCCTTCATTCTGTGTCACCGACACGAGTTTCATCGAAATCCACGGAGGGATTCAGGAGATATTGCGCCCACAAGAATAACCTAAGTCGACACCATATGATCTTGACCTATGACTCCATGATCTAGCAGACCTAATCAGTTCATTATCTCATACAGCTTCACTAACTAACAAAAGTTGGTGGAAATCCGCCAGTGGGCTCAGGAGTCACTCTCAGAAAAGTGTTACTGATGCACACTCGCACGCACGCACCCACACACTCTCGGACGGAGAAAAAACAATCACTTAATGCCCCCTCCACCATAGGTGGGTGGAGGCATGAATACATAAGCAGATAAAACTAATTACACAGAACAAAACCATCAGACAACACACATATACATGCTATCAATGATATACTGGTACACAAAAACACAAAACTTGCCCCCCCCCCACTGTGTGTGTGTGTGTGTGTGTGTGTGTGTGTGTGTGTTTCTCACTTCCCATCGCTCGCACAAGGCGAAGCATTAGTGGATAATATTTAATATTATATATAATAAAGACACCTCCGTATAAATAAACTTTTGTCAGCTATATCTTCGTTTGGCCGTATATGTATAATTGTAATATTAACTTATTTGACTGGCAGGTGTTTGGTGGCTTTATTTATAATGATTTAAATATCAACGAATGCTCATAATACACAACTGAAGGTTAAGAAAATTTGAGAATGCAATCCCAGCCTTACCACTCAGAGGAGCATGAAAAAGGAAGGCTTTGGATTAATACCTATCAACTGCACGAGCATCACTAAGGCAGACAATCGAATGTTAGGAAGTCACAGTCTTCCCCACATACAACGTCCATTTGAAGAATTACATGTACCATAATTATGTCCTCAGACTTTACTGCTGGGTGAAGGGGGACACACCCGGACACACGGGTAACAAATAACCTACTGTCCTAAAGTATGATGACCCTGTGAATCAAACATAGGGCTTTCCAGTTGCCAGCTGGATATCCTACACATTAGACCCCCGAACGAGATTTATGATGTGACTGAGGGCAGCTAAGGAGCTGTGACCGGTACAGGCCGGACAATATTATCAGCTAACTGACATGGAATGTACAGGCGGAGACATAAGCATCATTCCAAAGTTCTATGAATTCATGGCGGAAAAACTGAACCACTTGAAACATGCACTGGTGGAAATAAGATTTTCATTGTATTTTGCCAGTTTTATTTTGTTCAGATGGAAATGTGAAGACAGTTGTTTCTTTCAGTGTACAGTACCTCCACTCACGATACCGGCTGCTGCACTGCTGAGGATTGCAGGCTTGCCAGTAACTGGAGCACAACTACTGTACTACTAAATCCAATGCAGTTCATAACCACATGAAGAGTTTTGTCACAAAACTGTCTTAAATACTGATAATTTAAGGATATAAAGATAAATTACTATACGCTAGTTTTACTGATGTATAATGAGCGTCAAGCAGCTTTTTTATTATTAGTCTTATAAAGTCTTACATATCTTACTGACAAATTGATGAGCATACTTAAATTGCAATGCATGTATATTATTTAACATATGGTGGCCAAAACTGCACTGCTGCAGTCAAACTCTTTGCTGTGATTTACCAGGCATGATAGGGCTACCAAAATGGCAACTCATGGGTAAGATATACCTACTGCAGCAAAGCATTTGTATGAACCGGGTTTTGACCTGGTATCCTCAAGTAGTGTAGTATGTCATTCCTAAATCAGAAGATTCAAGTTCATTACCTTGTTAAATGGGGAAAAAAAATCATTACACCAAGGTATGCTGTTCTCGATTATCCAGCACGAGTACGTGACTGAAGTCAGCGGGAGGTGACTCGGGTGCTACTGTACTATACCGATCATTTCGCGTCCTGTACGGCCGAGGTAGATAGGAGCAACCAGATATGGAGCTTTTGCCTTTCTCTTAAATGCAACTTTTCAGAGAGTGGAAAAAATTGAAAATTATGTTCCATGCTGCCATGTCTTTCTTCGAATTGCACAAATAACACCACAATACCAGATTACCATTATCAGTTACTTCATACACAGACAGATTTTTCATGATTAAATACGTGCCAGTGTAATAATGATAACTGCCAACTGGCAACCCCGGTGAGGAGTTTATCATCATGTCTCTCAACAGTAATCCCATCCCCTTCACCTCCCTCTTCAACCCAATCGTTTATTATAGCAAAAATGTCACTGTACTGAAAGGATTACTCAAAAAATTCCGTGACCCAAAGAAATAGAGGAAGTTTTCAGACATTGTCAGCTACAGTCACAGACGTCAGTTCTGTAAAGCAATAACAGCTAATCTAATTTTGTTCCCATCGAGATGTTGGAGCCGGACTCGGCTATCGTATTCCAGTCAGTGTAATGGTAGGTCATGTTACTTCGCTTGATGGGATTACCTGACAGAAAAGCCCACACCATCCTCTTGGGGATCAAACCTATGCATATGGCTAGACTGTCACTCAGACTAGAGCGTTCTAACTACTAACCACTACTGTAGGCAAATTCTTTGTCCTGTCTACATAAATGGGTCAAAAATTTCGAGAAGTAATTAATCTTAACTCGTTCATGATGATCATGTTTAACATCATAACACTGTTATCACCATACGACCCTTTTCTTTGCTAATCAGGTATTTTACATCATTAACTTATCACCATGCGACTATGACGTCATTCTTTGCCAGTCATGTATTTTACATAAACTTATTGCCACCAAATAACTTTATTCTACACAGGAAGCACCCCTAGCAGTAAAGGGCTAAAGAAGAATCTCTACAGTTCGAAATGGAAAATTATCAGGATAGAAAGAATATAACTCATCAGACTGAAGGGGTTAATGAAACTGTGAATCCCCTTCCCCCCCCCCACGCTGCAGATTAACCGATGCACAGTATTTCTCCAGGGTGGAGGAGGAAGTGGTTCCCGCAGCACTCATTTCTGAATACCGGAAGTGTCTGGGAGCACCTAGGAAAAAAGAATTTTTGTTAGTGGTAGACCTCAACATGGAGCAGCTTTAGGCAGAATCGGATCCACGAGGGCCGCTGCTTGTTGGGTAGGGGGGAGGTCAACGACAGTATGCACTGTCAGTTCTTTAGCAATATACACGGCCGGATTTATACTTTACAAGACGAACTTCTGCATACTGGTAAGTTTTAGACAGTTTGGGACTCCCTCCATCCTTCCCTCACTTCCCCCGGAAATGGATCCCAATGAGAAGCAATGCCATTTTTTTTTTAACTCAGGAACATGAAATTTTGCACACTCGTAAACCGAACCTGGGTTTAAGGCACGATGTGAGGCTCAAGGCCCACTCCTAGTTGCGGGGGTGGCACCTCAGGGGTTCTGTCCAACGTTGTTACGCCTGGCAATATTTTTATTAGTTTATTTATGTATGTATTTAGGAACAATGAAGTTTGTATGGGGGGGTACACCTCCACCCTGACCAGGTATTGTGGGTTGGATTCCCTAGTCCCAGTCAATTCCAGTATGCATTGCCAGATTTTACCTGGGAAAATGAAGCATTCCACAATGGTAAACCTCATCTCAGACCAGGTTTCAGGCGGGGGAAGGGGGGACTTGTCCACCCCTCATAGCAGCCTTGGTTGGGCAGTATACGAAGTTTTGGATAGCGGTAGACGCCAATCCGGATCGGGTATTAGCAAGTGTGGCATCCTGTGGAGCCAGCCCCCGTGATTCCTGGGAAACACTGGTATGCACAGCAGTTAAGACCTATGTTTTAGATAGGGTGGGACCCATGAGCTTCCCTGGTGTGGAATGGGGCTGCACAATAATTTTACTGTGCTTGTTTATGTAGGAATACTGGTAATGGAAACCTACTAGAATCTCCTTACTTTGTCCTTCCTACAAAAAGTAAGTCATAACTGCGACAGGAACATATTCGTAAGTTTGCCTCTTAAACTTTCCCATCCAGTTACGTCTGGATTTTACCTTATTCTCAACCACTTCAATTTGGCTACGTAATTTTCATTTTACTCGGGTTCTCTGCATAAAATGTCTTTCAGCTTCAGAGACACTTTGCAGACAGTATAGATTAAAGTCTTCATTTACCCTTTCACTGCAAGTGCTTTACCCAAAGCTGAATATAATCGTCTGCAGCTATCAAGAATAAATCAATAAATACGTTGCTGGACTGCATGAGTTACCGCCACGCGACAATAAGAGTTTAAGGATATTTCTTGAACTGGGGATGTTAGGTGTTGCCTTCGTTAACCTATTCAGCAAGACAGGCCTTTTCCGAAAATGAATAAAATCCTCGGTAAGGAGAAGGAATAAGATAAAATACTTAATCTGCTTAGGACGAGGACATCCGTTTTTAGATTAATCTTGCAACCTCCACACAATTTTATGTAATTTGTAAATACTCAAAACAATGAAAGGTTAACAATGGCTTAATTTAAATTCTGCAGTTCCAAAATCTCTCCAAACCTGAGTACAATCATTTGAAGGGAGCAAGAACAAAATATTGCAGGTCTCGTTGGGGACACAGCCGGTCTAACGGAAACTACATCCGTCCCCGTCCCAGAGGTTGTCTGGCTTACTGACACTGTTTCTATCACAGTAGATGGCACCTTTGCAGCAGTACACATATATGTAACACTTCACACCAAACAGATTTTTTATGATCATAAATATTATACACAATCCATTCCAAAATCACTGACCTAATCGCTCCACAGTCATGGCCACTGTTCTGATTGTTAACTTTAACAGACATGTAAATTAAGTCTGTATAACCCTTTCCCCAGCATTCGTGCTCCATGCTCATCTCAACCTACCCTTCCATACCATAAACATATGAACTGATATCCCTCCATACCATCCTCTTCCGGCCGAAATATCAGTGACACAGAAGCATCTTTCAGTTATTTGATGGAATATTTACTCAAAAATGCAATTAGGGACCTAGATGTTAAGTAGAATGTTGCGAGCCGTTGTTGTTGTTGTACTACACAAGTCTGTCTGATGGAGCAGACTCACCAACAGCAAGCAAGCAACCGCCCCTGCTGGGCCATTTCATGCAGTGAATCGACTTTCCCATGTGGCTGACAGCGCCTTGCCACATCGATGCGCGGGGATTAATGTGCTGGTTTAATTTCTGGGTGGACCCCGCATGTCTCCGCACAGCCAACGGGGGCACCATAGCAGCTCCATGTCACCCCGTTACGACCCAACATTGTAAATGATTTCCAGAGTTACAGGAAGCCATTTGTCTTTCCATTCAATGTTAAGCCATCTTACATGGAGAGAAATATAGTAAACGGCGATGCGAAGGATGGAAGAAACAGAAGGATAGGAGGGCAGACTGAGAAAAAAGAATGATAGACATGAAGGAAGAAGCTGGGAGAACTACATCAAGAGAGTGGATGATGGGTGCCACTACCTACCACCATGTTGCGAGCCGTATTGTATGTAAAGACTGTGACGATGAAACCTGTCTTACTGATGCTCGTGCACTCGATAGGCACAAACCCCTTCACTCCGATGACGAATATTTCAATTATGCTACCATCGGACGATTTTATTCAGTACTGGAAAGATCTCTAACAGTGATGGAGTTCCTGAAGACTGTATCTAAGCTGTAACAGTGAATGGGTTGCTGAAGGCTGTATCTAAGCTGTAACAGTGAATGGGTTCCTGAAGGCTGTATCTAACTTGTAACAGTGAAGGGGTTGCTGAAGGCTGTATCTAAGCTGTAACAGTGAAGGGGTTGCTGATATGAAGGCTGTATCTAAGCTGTAACAGTGAAGGGGTTGCTGAAGGCTGTATCGAAGCTGTAACAGTGAAGGGGTTGCTGATATGAAGGCTGTATCTAAGCTGTAACAGTGAAGGGGTTGCTGAAGGCTGTAACTAACCTGTAACAGTAAAGGGGTTGCTGAAGGCTGTATCTAAGCTGTAACAGTGAAGGGGTTGCTGAAGGCTGTATCTAAGCTGTAACAGTGAAGGGGTTGCTGAAGGCTGTATCTAACCTGTAACAGTGAAGGGGTTGCTGAAGGCTGTATCTAAGCTGTAACAGTGAAGGGGTTGCTGAAGGCTGTAACTAACCTGTAACAGTGAAGGGGTTGCTGAAGGCTGTATCTAACCTGTAACAGTGAAGGGGTTGCTGAAGGCTGTAACTAACCTGTAACAGTGAAGGGGTTGCTGAAGGTTCTGTCTAACCTCTCCAGTTCCAAAGGTCTCTCGAAACCTGAGTAAAACTGTCCGCAGAGATTAAGACTGTAATGAAAAATACGCCATCAGACTGAAGTGGCTAATCCAAAACTTTGTTCTTTCCTCCTCGATCCAGTAGTGAGGCTGGAGTTGTCACAGATAAAATCCTGCTTGCGTTGTGCATTCACAGTACTTGTTGATACTTGAATCTATACTCATGCTGGATTTGCAGTAGAAAAACCTTTCACAATGCTTTGACAGACTATGGCATCGAGCTTTCCAGTTGCGGGCTAGATATGCTACTCATTGCATCACCAGCTTCTCCCAAACTGTAAAGTTTGTGAAATGACTGAGGGTAGCTAAGCAGATGCGAGAGGGACAGGCTGAACAAGATTATCCACTAACCTCCATGACACGCGCGTCCACCTCCAATGCCGGCTGCTGCATGACTGAGGATAACAGGCAGGGCTCTGACAACAGCCAGCAAAGATTACCGAACCGCCGTGAAATTACCCTAGATGCAATAGAATTACCTTAAAAATCCTATGTGTAATTTATATATATACTGTGTATATATATATATATATATATATATATATATATATATATATATATATATATATATATATATATATATATATATATATATATATATATATATATGTGTGTGTGTGTGTGTGTGTGTGTGTGTGTGCACGAGCGAGTCAAAACAGCGAGAACAGGAGAATAAAACTTTGGTAACACAAGAAATTTGTATCTGATTATTACCTCTGCGAACGAAACTGAAGGAAGTTGTGTATTCACTAATGTTTGTCTGTTTGTCCATATGATATCTACAAAAGTTCTCAATGTATTTCAAAGAAATTTTTGTGGAAGGGTGGGCCATGGGCCAAGAAAGAATTGATTAAATTTGGGGGCCGATCCGGAGGATCCGGAGTATCCCGGACAATACCTCCAAAAATTCTCAATGAATTTCAATAAACTTTTGTTGGGGAGTGGGCCATGGGTCAAGGAAAAACAGATTAAATTTGGGGGCGGATCTGGATCCTATGTATTCCACACAATACCTCCACGGATCCGGCAGTGACATTGGCGGAGGTGTACACTCTCTGAGTGCTTTCTGACTGATAATGCACTCAAGTTCTCAGCTCAGTAAAGCATATCATTTTTCATTTTTTTGGAAACAAGGAGTTAGGATGGATGGTTGCGAAGAGTGAAGACGTGTTTCTGAGCTCTCGTCTAGCTGCAGGGTTGCCTCACCGGCTTTAGCTTTGTTTTGTCCGCCACTAGGGCGTTTTTCAATAAAGTTAGGTTAGCTGGACCTAATTTTCCTCCCTGGCCTTAGTAGATATAGTAGGTGTCTATATCTAATTACTGAGATCGCCTTTGCTTACTCACCTCTGGAGTGTACCCCCCACTGATCGCTCTGGGGTGTGAGTTACACACAGGCGCGTCCTCCCGAGAGTGGTTTGAGAGGGTAATTTCAGATTAGGTGTGTGTTCCCTGGGCAATTTCTCCCTTGGTCGTTTTTCTCTCTCTTCCCACTTCCCCCGTGAGGGGGAAGTGGTAACTATGGCGGACGCCACTGCGCCTCCCCCCCCTTCAGGGGGGGAGGTAGTCCTGACCGACCCCCGACTGTCTCACGGACTGACTACCCCCAGACTGAACGGCCCCAGACACGTACCCGTCTTGACATTGATTACAGAAACGCCGAGTTTGTACAGATCCACGCGGTTGGTCCCACTCCCCTGTCCAGCCTCAATCCCTTTATCATCAAGAAGGTGATTGACGGGTGTGCAGGTGAGGTGGAACAAGTGAAAAAACTTGCGAGTGGAGATCTTCTCGTTAAAACTAGGAACTCAAGTCAGGTAAAGGATTTGCTAAAACTGAGCAAGTTCCAGTGTTATGATGTTCAGTCCACGATCCCTCACTCCATGAATTCCTGCAAAGGTGTGATCACCTGCAGAGATCTAGTGGTCATGGAGGAGGAAGAGATCGTACAGGAACTTGCTCAGCAGGATGTTATAGAGGCACGTTTCATAACTAGATTCTCGGAAGGCAGGAAGACGAAGACCGCCACAGTTGTCCTAACGTTCGGCAAAGTTACTTTACCTTCCAACATCAGAATTGGATATGAAATTCTTAACATCAGACCATATATCCCGAACCCCTTGCGTTGCTTAAAATGCCAGATTTATGGGCATCATGAAAAGACTTGTAGGGCTTCCCAGCCAGTGTGTGGTAGGTGCGCAACTGTGGGACATTCTGCTGAACACTGTACATCTGAGACGGAGTGCTGCTTTCACTGCAAGGATGCTCACTCCACTTCCTCGAGGGCTTGTCCCAAGTGAAAGGAGGAGAAAGAGGTCTGCACAGTGAAGGCAACCGAGGGCATTTCCTTTTACGATGCAAGGAAGAAGGTGAAGGAGTTGCATGCAACTCCCAAGCCTAATGTCTCCTATGCATCGGCGGTTGTGTCCCGTCCCGTGATGTGCACCGTTGAAACACAGACTGACCTAACATTCGCTCCTCATGCCCCACGCCCTACCTCTCAGTCTAAGCCTCCTGTACGATCCAACTCTCTGATGGACATCCCTGTTGTCACTTCATACTCCCAGGCTGCCGCTGCTCCTTCGCAGTCAGTGCGGCCAAAATCGAAGCCCGACAAGTCTGACAAGATTAATTTAACCACCCTCACTAAACAGTCACGTCCTCATGTCCTTCCCGCTCCTGGTCCGGCGAGGGAGAGAAAGAATAGATCTTCCTCGATGGAATCTGGGAGCCTCATTATTGATGAGACTATGGAGATCTCCACAAACAAGCACCGGGATAGGTCCCCCGGTAGCCACTCGCCTGGTCACAGGGGGCATAAAAAGACTAAGCACACTTGCCACCCTCGAAAATCTTAAACCGCCGCATTCACTATACTACAGTGGAATTGTAGAGGTATTGGGAATAAGTTACATAATATAGCTATCTTGCTTTCACTACACAGGCCAGACATTGTTTGTTTACAGGAGACGCGCCTGGAGGATCATCCTGATCCTCCACAGTTCAGACACTACCACTCATATAGAAGATATGAAGGTCACGGAGTTGCCATTTACACACACAAATCACACCCACAAACGGAAGTGATTCTAAATTCTACTCTGGAAGTGGTCGCGTGCAGAGTAAAATTTAATAACACGTATCTGTCTATTTGCTCTCTGTACTGTCCTCCTCATGGCCCCATTGATAGTGATGCTTTAAATTCACTAGTGGAACATCTGCCTGGAAATAAGTTAGAGTTGGGCGATTTTAACGCCCATCACTATCAATGGGGTAGCTTGAGGATTGATGGTCGTGGAGAGCAAGTAGCCGACCTCTGTCTTCTGAACGATGGTAGAGCGACTCGTGTAGATGATCGTACTGGTAACTTTTCGGCCATTGACTTATCTTTGGCCTCCCCTGGTATACATCAAGATTTTTTATGGAATCCTTATGACGACTCCTTGGGAAGTGATCATTTACCCATCTGTCTTTCTTATACACGCGACATCGTTTCGGACCCTCCACCTCCAAAATTTAACTATAAGAAAGCAGACTGGGGATCCTTCTCAAGGATCGCCAATTTAGATATATCTGGGGAGACCATGGATGTTAGGGTCGAAAATATAACCCAATCCATATTACACGCAGCAGAGGCTGCTATTCCCAAGACTTCTACAGTTCATGCGAAGCATAGAGCACATTGGTGGACGCCGGATTGCCGACAAGCATTAAGAAAACGCAATAGGAGATACAGGATTTTTGATAGTCAGCCCACTGAGGAAAATTTTATTGCATACAAACAGGCACGGGCTGAGGCAAGGAGAATAATAAGAAGGGCTAAACGTGACTCCTGGCGGTCCTTTGTGTCCACGGTGACTCGTACAACACCTTTACATAAAGTCTGGTCCACTATAAGATTATTAAATAATAAACGCCCATACTTCCCTGACACCACCTTGCAGGTGAATAACACCACCTATGACGAGCCCGTGGACGTTGCTAACATCCTCGCCAGGAGTTTTTCTCATGTAAGTAGCTCAGCCAATTATGACCCGCGTTTTCAACATCATAAACGCACGGCTGAGCTACAGATATTAGACTTTGCCACAGAAGACGTAGACTCCCCGTACAACCAAGAGTTTACGCTAGATGAACTGCTCCTTGCCCTTAAATCCTGTAAAGACACCAGCCCTGGACCAGACACCATCATGTACGGTATGATCCAGCATCTTAATCAGGACAACCTGATTAAGATGTTAGCATTGTACAATGAGATTTGGGCGTCTCGAACGTTCCCAAACTCATGGCACTTTGCGCACATCATACCGATACCCAAAGAGGCTGGTCGTCTTATGAATCCCACTTCATTTCGTCCTATTGTGTTGACCTCTTGTCTATGTAAGGTCATGGAACGAATGGTAAACAATAGGCTTCTTTTTGTTTTAGAGTCGAAGAATTTGTTAAATGATCAACAATGTGGCTTCCGTAAATACAGAAGTTCACTAGATCATTTAATGAATTTGGAGCATTGTATTGCAGAGGCATTTGCCAATAAAGAATTCATGATAGGGGTGTTCTTGGACATCCATAAAGCCTATGACATGACATGGCGACACAGTATATTAATGAGACTCTATGCTTATGGTTTAAGAGGAAATTTGCCTATTTTTATTTCAAATTTCTTAAGGGACAGGACTTTCTCTGTCAAATTACCCCGTAACGTAACATCGGATATATTTATCCGGGAAAACGGGGTGCCGCAGGGAAGTGTGCTTAGTCCTACTTTATTTAGTATTATGATCAATGATATTCTGTCATCAGCTCCCATCCCCAGGAATCTTAAATACTCGCTCTATGCTGACGATTGTGCAATATGGCACTCCTCCCGTAATGCACAATTTTCGGCTGGACGGATTCAAGCAGCCCTTGACTCCGTCCACCAATGGGCCTTGCAGTGGGGATTTAAGTTTTCCGTCCGTAAGTGTGCCGCTGTAGTTTTTACAACTCGTAACGTCCCCGATTTAAGTTTATTTTTGGATAATCAAGCGGTACCTTTTCAAAATTCTGTAAAGTTTTTGGGCCTCCACTTTGATCGCAGAATGAATTTTAAACTTCACGTTAATACTTTGCTTGCTTGTTGTGATAAACCATTAAATGTCCTTAAGTACCTAGCGGGTACTACATGGGGTGCCGACAGAAAATCTTTATTAATGGTGTATAAGTCCCTTATTCGATCGAAGCTAGACTATGGCGCACAGGTGTATGGCTCGGCATCTGATGCCACGCTGAAAGGATTGGATGTGTTGCAGAATAAATGCTTGCGAATGTGTCTTGGAGCCGTCCGGTGTACCCGTGTAGCTCGTATGGAAGTGGAGGCGAATGTGCCTCCCCTCCGTATTGGCCGTGACCACCTGGCATTTTCGTATGGGTTACGAACATTAAGGAAAAGTAATATCGGCAATGTGGCCTGTACCCCCCTGCGTCAATACCACCACCTTCTGCGGGGGGTGCGTCGGCCACTTGCCACTCGCCTCCACTTACTGACTCAGGAGCTTAATGTGGACCCCAGTGACTGTGATAAGTTGGTGCTTAAAAATATAGCGCCTTGGGAGCCACCCGGCTTTACAGTCGATGTTACATGGCTCCCAGCACCAAAGGCCAAGGCGCCGGAGGCGGAGGTCCACCACTTGTTTCGTAACATCATTGTTCGTCACTTGGGGTCCCATCAATTGTACACCGATGGCTCCAAGTCGAGTGAATGTGTGGGTGCAAGTGTGTGGTCGACTGAATGTGCCCTCAGGTATCGGTTGCCGACTCATACATCTGTGTTTACTTCAGAACTTTTTGCTATTGACAAAGCCATAGACTATGCTCTCAATTCTAGGCATGACTCATTTGTCATATTTTCAGATTCAAAATCAGCCCTTCAGGCAATTGCATCTTGCACTACGGACTCTCATGAGATCCAGGGCCGCATCGTTAATAAGTTGCATTCATGCAACAAGTCATTCACGCTGATCTGGGTGCCTGGTCATTGTCGTATCTACGGCAATGAGCAGGCTGACTTACTTGCAAAGTCGGCTGTAGAGCTCGAGGAGACTTGGGACGTTCCTCGTGATCTACGGTCGAGTCTATCTCTCGGAAAGAAATCAATAAATCTTCTGTGGCAAGGTCAGTGGACCAGACTAAATATTCCAACTTGTAAGCCGTACCTGGGCGACTGGGACACTGCCAATCGTCCCAGTCGCCTAGAAGAAAAAGTGTTGGCACGGTTACGGCTTAATGCCACCATTTTAACCCACATAAAACCATACATGGAAAGACGCTTCCCACCGCACTGTGACATCTGTAATGCGGTGTTATCTATTAGTCATATCATCCTGCGCTGTCGGCGATTTATTCGTGAACGTGCTTCACTTATAAATTACTGCGGCGCAGTAGACGTCCCCTTCACCCTTTCCACCATCCTGGGTGATGGGGACATTGTTATGACTGATAAATTGATGGCTTTCTTGAGAGAGACTGGACTGATCAGAGTGATGTGACTTTTTTACTGCGTGGTTATAGTTTTTATGAACAGTAAATATGTATATATTGTAATATTAATTAGGGTTGACAGTTGACATATTTTAAATAGTTCCTCCTCCCACCGATCTATTTCTAATATAGATGTCCCCTACATTAAGCCAAGTTCCTCGCCTGACAGTCACCAGCTGATGAGTGCAAGTGTGCAATATAGGAAGGTATTGGGCACTTGCAGTCGATGGTGGTCTGCTGGGCGAGGTTCTTCACATTTTGTACAAATTATGTAAATACATTATATTATCTTGCTTAGGTTATTCTAATTAGGGACGACAGCTGACGTATATGGAAATGTTCCTGACTCGTCTGGTTCCCTTTCATATATTGATGTCCCCTATATTAGGTTGTGCCTCGACTGACAGTCACCAGGTGATGAGTGCAGGTATGTAATGTAGAAAGGCATTACATATCTGCAGTCGATGATGTTCTGTTAGTCGAGGTATTTTTACCATTAGTGTAGGTCTAGCTATTTGTCTCTGTAGGATTTAGTATAGGTTAGCGGTTTGTCTGTTAGGTGATTAGTATTAGGGTCTTTAGATTAGTTTGTCTTTATAATATAAGGTATAAAAAATATAAAACCAAGAAAAAAAAAAAATACAAAAAAAAAAAAAGATTAAAATTATTATATATATATGTACGTTTGCATGAAAGTGTGTCTGTATGTATGCATGGAAGTGTGTGTGTGTGTGTGTGTGTGTGTGTGTGTGTGTGTGTGTGTGTGTGTGTGTGTGTGTGTGTATGTATATATATATGTTTGTATATATGTGTATATATGTTTAAATGTATATACATATATATATAATTATATACATGGCCTTAATAACCAGGGGCTTCGGCCCCACTGGTTGATAGGCCGGAAAAAAAAGAATTGGAAACAACTAAAAAACATAGTACAAAGAAAAAAAAAATCACTTTTTTTTTTTCCAATATAATTTTCCTACATTCATCTGCAGCATTACTTATTACATTCTTCAAGGCAGGATGAAGATGGTTATCCAGCTGCAACTGAGCACTGGATACACCCATTGTTTTTAGTCCATATTTAGTGTGCAGTAAGCTAACCAGGTTTGTACCTGTAAGTGAACTTCTCAGGTCAGTCTAAATACGTCTTAAATGACTGAAAAGTCTCTCTACTGAAGCATTTGAGTGTGGCAAGGTTAATGCACATCCTACTACTTTAGAAAGACCGGGGAATATTTGTTTTCCATTAACATCAGTCACAGAAGCTAAGAGTCACAGCTTGGGCGGGTTTACGGCAGAGAATAGTATGTTTTAGTAAGAATGTCAAGGCTAGGTACTTTCACTTGACTATGTACTTTCATTTGACTTAATTAGGTTAGGTTAGGTTAGGTTGGTAAGGTTAGGTTCGGTTATTTATTGATATTCGTAGACTATATTTATGTGTTTTGACGATTTTTACCTTAATTACTGTGGCAAAATACGGAAATGTTCTCGTCCGTAAAAAATGTCTTAGAACAGTCTAAACTATTTGGAAGAAAAAAGCACAACAGTCTGGACTGAAAGTATATATATACCTAAAATCACTCCGTTGTTAAATTCAGAATTACCATGATCAGTACACTGCCATTAGGCTACTCACTGAACAGTTTCCCAAAGACTTCATAAAATGCAGGAGGAAAGACAGTACACTAGAGATTAGTACACCAAAATGCTGCTGCTGTAAAGCCTGCGAATCTGGGATTGGAAATCGGAGCACTCGCTGCACTGGCTGGCTATGTGGACAGTGTAGTGCGAGTGGATGAGACAGCAGAGATAAGCGGCGGGTCTCGTTCGATTAAAGGCCGATTCACACGACCCGTTTTGGCTCTGACAGGAAGTCTGGTGACTAGACGCCGTCAAGATTTCTTACATGGATTCTACAGTAACTGTTCACATGACCCATCAAGCTGACGGCGGCAGCCGTCCGTCAGCCGACCGACACGTCACGGATATCTTCTCGAATCCTGGCCAGGTAGCTGGTGACATGGCGCCGACCTGATGGGTTAGTGATGGCTCATGTGAACGAGGACACGTAGCGTACCCGTCCATTCCACGACTCGCTGTTACCGCCTTGTTCATGTGGATAGCACATACAGTTCAAAGTTTGGCATTATGGATGAAAGGCTGATCAAACTTGTGCGTTCTTATGAAGAGTTGTTTGATATGACTATCAAGAAGCACAGTGATAATCTGCATTACGATAAGATATGGAGAGTGATTAGCAAGGAAGTAAACAAACCAGGTGAGTGTGTCATTAGTTTATTATACATAAATTATAACTCATAATCTTTTGCAAGTAAAATTCACCGTTTTTTCGAGCCTTAATACTGGATATGCTATATCACTCCCAAGGTAATGCTCCAGCTGGACTATTGAAAAACACTTTGAATTTTTCCCTGACATTAAATGCAGTTTGATGAACATTTCCACCTTGTCTAGGTAAATTTAGCAAATTATTTGGAGAGTGTCTTGACTTATTAAAACAACTAAATTTAGCCTTGGGCATTCTGATGTATTGGTAGGATTTTACCTCATCATCTGCCAGTTCTTTATACAGGGTCCAGAATTCTCCCTCGAACTCTCTCTTTTTCAGTGACTGGTGTACCCATAACCTTTTCCTCATTCCACGAACTTTTTCTTCCTCCTCTTCTTCTAATAGTAGAGCAATTGCCGCCAAATTACTTAGAGACCGACCGGCCATGATCCTCACACAACAATGAGCACACACTGAATGATGATGCTCGACAGACCGGGAACGCGTCATGTGAATACACAACATTTTGAAGGTGTCAAGCCGGTGGATTGCCTGTAGGAACCAAAATGGGTCGTGTGAATCGACCTTAAGGCCGATTCACACGACTCGTTTTGGTTCCGACAGGCAGTCCAGCAGCTGGACACCATTAAGTTTTCTTACATGCATTCTATAGCAACTGTTCACATGACCCGTCAAGCTGACGGCGGCAGCAGTCCGTCAGCCGACCGACACGTCACGGATATCTTGTCAAGAAATCCTGGCTGGCTAGCTGGCGACTTGTTGCCGGCCTGACAGGTTGGTGATGGCTTATGTGAACGAGGACATGTAGCGTACCCGTCCATTCCATGACTCGCTGTTACCGCCTTGTCTATGTAGATGACACGTACAGATCATTGTTTGGCATCACGGACGAAGAAACAATAATTTTGAAGCAAAAAATAGTATACTGTAAGGTTTATAAATCCTAGTTTGCATTTCGAAAAATCTATTATATAAATCAAATTCATGGATTATTTAGAGCACTCATAAAAGATTGTGTTTTGTGATGTAACAGCTTTTTTTTTTTAGGGGAGGGAGATGAGAATGAGAAGTAACATTTAGCATACTTAAGGTTATACAATTTGTACTTTGATTTATTTACATTAGTAAAATGCATGCAATAAGCATAGCTTCATTTTCTTTCCTTAGGCAGACTGCTAGTCTTTCTTTTGGAGGTATTACTTCTTGGCAGTTTGTGTTCATCTTTGTCAACTCCATTTCGATTTTTTTTTTTTCGGTAAACAACTAAACTTAGCCTTGGACATTCTGAAGTACTGGTAGAATTTTACCTCATCATCTGCCAGTTCTTCATACAGGGTCCAGAATTCTCCCTTGAACTTTCTCTTTTTCATTGGCTGGTGTATCCATTTCTCATTTTCAGTGACTGGTGTACCCATAACCTTTTCCTCTTTCCACGAACGTTTTCTTTCCCCTCATCTTCTAACAGTAGAGCAATTGCCGCCAAATTCCTTAGAGGCCGGCCGGCCATGATCCTCACGCAACAATGAGCCCACACTGAATGACGATGCTGAACGAACCACGAACGCATCATGTGAATACACAAAATTCTGACGGCGTCAAGCCGGCGGACTGCCTGTCGCAACCAAAACGTGCCTGTAGTCGTGCACTGTACGGAATATGGCCTGCCAGGCCCGGGCACCATGTGATGTAACCGTGTATATTGCCGCTGTTCTTTGCCATCAAACCAGATTTTTTTTTTTATACAAAATATAATGATAATGCATGATGTACTTTAAAATGATCAAAATTGCCTTAGATTTTACCACCATACTACCCTGAATTACCTCAGAATCACAGTTCCATTATCTCAGAGATTTCTTTAGATGATTTAAAATTACCCAATATAAGATACGTACCTCATAAGTGAGAGCCCTGATTTAGCAGGGTTCAAGGATTGCTAAGTAACTGGAGCATAACCGCTACGAAGTATGATGCCAAGTCCAAAGCAATTTTTGCCAAACGCCTCAATCCCGTTTGGGGTGGCCACAAACAAAACGCCTCCATGTCGCCCTGTCCCCCGCCATTTCACTGCCCCGCTCCCAACTCACTCCCCCCTCTCTCATATACCTCTCCACCCCATCCCTCCATCTCATCCTCGGCCTCCCCCTCCCTCTTCCCCCATCCACCTCACTCACATAAACTCTCTTCGTCAGTCTTTCACCCTCCATCCTCTCCACATGGCCAAACCACCTAGGTGTGTTCCTCATAACGCTTCCTATCACATCCACATCAACACCGCAACGCTCCTTTATATCCTCATTCGTCAGCCTGTCTCTCCATGTGACTCCACAGGCTCCTCTTAAATAACTCATTTCCACTGCTCTCACTCTTGACTTGTGTCTTTCCAACAACATCCAAGCTTCACTTCCATACGTTAGAGTTGGTATCACAATACTGTCATGTAGTAACTTTTTCACTTCCATGCTCACTTCCCTGTTTCTTATCACTGCTTTCAAAGAACCAGCAACCTTTCTTCCCTGCTGCACTTCACCTTCCAAACTTCCATCCTTACTCATCACACTACCCAAGTACTTAAACGTACTCACATTTTCCAATTCCTCACCATCCAACCTCGCTGTACATTCACTGACTTCACCTCTCTCAAAGACCATCACTTTACTTTTCCCTACATTCACCTTTAGATTCCGTTTCTTACACACTCTCCCAAACTCATCCACCAAGCCTTGCAGGTCCCCTTCGTCTTCACCCAACAACACAGTATCATCTGCAAACAACAGTACAGGGAGTTTCCAAACACTATCTTCTCTCAACAGGGCCACTCCAACATCCACTACCCTACCTTGTACCTCTTTTATTACCCCATCCATGTACAGATTGAACAACCATGGAGACATGACACATCCCTGTTTCAACCCAACCTTCAAAGAGAAAAATTCACTTAGTTCACCATCCACACGCACTGCAGCCTTAGCACCATCATACATACTCTTCACAGCATTCAACAACTTCCCATCTACTCCATATATTCTTAATACTTTCCACAATTCTTGTCTATCCATCCTGTCATATGCTTTCTCCAAATCCATGAAAGCCGCATACAACTTCTTTCCCTTCTCTAGAAACTTTTCCACTAAAGATCTAAGAATGAATATCTGATCTACACAACCTCTTCCCTTCCTAAAGCCTCCCTGTTCTTCTCCAACTAATTCCTCTGTTCTTTCTCTAACTTGTCAATAAGTATCCTACCATACACTTTTCTTGTTATACTAAGAAGACAAATGCCCCTATGATTACCACACACTTCTTTTTCCCCTTTCCCTTTGTACAAGGGAATAATTATACCTGACTTCCAATCCTCCGGGACTCTACCTTCCTCCCAGGCCAATCTACACATCTTCCACATCTATTCTACTACAATCTCTCCCCCATGCTTCAGCATTTCACCACACACTCCATCAATTCCTGGGGCTTTCCCCGATTTAGCTTTCTTACTTCTATCCTACTGATTTCTTCCTGTCTTCTTACCTCCGTCCTTCTCTCAGCCATTCCCCAGCCACTTATACTCGCATTACTTCCATCCTCTATGTTCAACAATTCCTAAAAGTGTTCTCTCCATCTGCTCACTTTTTCTCCCTTCTCCACTAGTAATCTACCATTTTTATCTTTCACTCCCCTGCTAACCTCACTTCCACCCTGTCTTTCCAGAACATTTTCTTACAGTCCCTCCACTTGACATTCAAATTCCTTCCAAATTCCTCATCCACTCTCTTCTTACTCTCTCTTACTAATCTTTTCACCTCTCTCTTTCTTTCTACATATAACTCTCTCTTCTGCCTCTCAACTTCTTCCACGCCCCTATTTCTCACCCATTCATTGTATGCTTTCTTCTTTTGTGTCACAGCCTGTTTCACCTCTTCATTCCACCACGCTGTTCCTTGCACCCCCCTCTGTCTTCTCTTCCTCCCACACACCACATCACATGCTGCATATATTTCTTCTGTAAATATCCTGCACACACCTTCCACATCCCCCATCTGCTCCAATTCATATTTGCCCAATCGTTCCTCCACTTCTCTCTTATACTCTGCCTTTTTCTCATCCTCTTGTAACTTTTCCACTCTCCTTGCAACCACTCCTTCCTCTCGCCTTTCCCTTCTTCTATTTCTCCATCTTACTTGGATCCTAATTCTGGCCACCACCAAGTAGTGGTCACAAAGTCCACTCCCCCAACCTCTATAAGCTCTTGCATCCATTACACATCTTCGCATCCATTCATCCACACACACATAATCATTGCCTTCCTTTCATTCAGTTCTTCACGCACCCTTCTCATCACTCACCATGTATACCTGTGGATCATTTTATGCCTGAAGAGTGTATTGGCTATCACCAACCCCCTCCCAGCACAAATGTCCACTAACGCACTCCCATTCTCATCTATCTCAGCAGGCACACCCCACTCACCAACTATTCCATCCACCTTCACATTCCCTACTTTACCATTCATATCACCAATCAAAATTACTCTCTCATTCCTTCCAAACTTTTCCATGCACACTTCCACATTTGTCCAGAACTCTTCTCTCACTCTGCTAACACGATCTTGCGTTGGCACGCACACACACACAATTGCCCACATTTGTATTCCAACTTTCAATCTTACCCACACAAACCTTGACCCAAGTGATCCATACTGTCTTATGCTCTTCTTCCATCTTTTACTCAGAACTATACATACTCCTTCCTTTGCCCTCTCATTCTCACTTACTCCTGCACATATACCCCATCCATACTCCCATTCTCTCACACTTTCTCCTCTCCATTTTTTGTTTCAGTTATTCCACATACATCCACTTTCGCACCCTCAAGCACCTGGACAATCTCTCTCTCTTTCACCTAATCATTCGCTCCTCTTACATTCCATGTTGCCATTACCAAGTCCTTTGTCCGGTCCTGGGTCGTCATTTACCACATTTAACTTTTTTTTTTTTTTTACCAAACTTCCACCTTAAGAGCACTTTGGGTATAGAAATAGAAATTAGATGGTAAGTGGTGGCGACCTTCATCCACTCACGTGATGTAATGTTGCCTACATCTTACTTTATGATTCTAATTCTGTGTCTGCCCTCCTCTCTCTGTTTCTCCCATCTTTCCTATCACTTTTTATTAGTCTTCTTTCCCTTTCAGGTGGCTTTACATTGAATGATAAGCCTAATGGTTTCCTGTAAGCCAGGAAATCATTTGCAACGCTGGGTAGTAACCGTGTAACCAACCCATATGTGTTTCCTACGTGCCAACAAATGGGTTGGCAGAGCGTTAGTGCCCCTCCCCAAAAAACAATTAATTCAAAGACAAACGGCCACCCTTAATGGGATTATGGCGTCTGTCTATAGATAGATAGATATATAGAACAGAAATTATGTGTCAGTTTCCACAACCATATAATCAGTAGGAACCAGCTGTTACCCTTAGATGAAGAACCCCCTCCCCCCACTCTCATCCCAAAATAAAATGGATAAAATACTAGATTAGTGAGACAGGTTTAGAATTTTAAGTAAATCTCGACGGAAGTTGCACTTTTATAGTAACACTGTCTACGTAAAGCACCAGACTGACAGGATCACTGGCACTATTGCTTTATAAATTGTTGGGAAGAATTACCTAACTAAATGTTCGTTATGAACCGCTTCTTGGCCCAGTAAACCACGAATATATTCATCCCCATACAGTGTGATGTGAGGCTGGTAAAGTTTAAGATTATTCCATTTCGATATCTTGCCAGATTCGGAAGTAAACTCTCACACATGTGCTGATCACGGTAATCCTGTGCGAGGACGTGACTGGCATCATGAAGAGTCGTCTCGGGCAGCGCCGTGATTCCGTTCGTATCACGTCCTGTACGGTAAGGGAGAGTAAACAGCTGGCCTCGCAATGAACCTCCATCGTTCCCCTTGAATGTAACTCTTGTAGCGAGTAGGGAAAATAATAATTACGTGTCTCTAAATCTCGTTACCAGATTTGAACATATCACTTGCCAGAATACCGATATCAAACACCTCATTACCAAGCAAATATTTGGCACTAAATTTGCAAGACTGATAATGAAAACTCCTAGTCGGCAACACTAATGAAGAGGGTATTTCCTTATCTCTCACCATCCTCCCCCCCCCTCCCTCCACCCAATCGTTCACAGCCTCCACAATATCTTAACAACCGCCTGTCCTCTGACGTTTCTCGCTCATCTCCTAACTTTCTCCTTCTCACTAGCTACTTCTTTAATTTATTTTTTTTTATTCATTAACATTTATTTGGTATCAGCAGTGTTCACATTTCCTGCCTTTCCTGCCGCTTCGGAGCCTCCAGTGGTCAGGTGGGTAGCGCGTGCATCTTAAGTTTTCCTAATACGGGTTTAATCTTATCGAGGGGACATACTGTACATTAACAGTGTGCACTGGTACGTCCATTTAGTTTCTTTTTTCATATGTTCCCATCCTCTCGAAGTTTCCTTGATGTCATATAGTCTCTATCACACACAAACACTGTCTCTGCAAAACTGTTTTCATATCCACTTCTCATCATACACATTAAAAGCTCTCCACACCAACTGTACAACTATGCATGGAGCACCGGGTGGGAGGAAGTCTCTTGGTCAAAGGCAAAAAGTAATGTTCCAGCGTCATACGGAATAGTTGGCCATCAGGACCCCTTTGTGTGTATAATACAGCTGCCTGCAAATGTCAGGTATGTGCAAAGCGCCCATACTATAAATAAATAAATAATATAAATATATATGTATATGTATATACTGAATACTTATAGTAGCATGCCGCATTGTTTAAGTTATTACTTCAGGGCCCTATTATCATCTTGATTTATTCAGTAACTGTGCCAATCAATATATATATATATATATATATATATATATATATATATATATATATATATATATATATATATATATATCGTTTATAACATGCTTGCATGCATGGTCATATTATGGTGGCTCTCCCTCTGCATGATCTATGTCAGTCTCCCTATTGAGACCCTTATGCCTGAGGTCACACTCTACGACCTCGTCCCAGGTTTTTTTCGGCCTGCCTACTGCCAATGTTCACACTTCTCATCTCCACATCCAGCAGTTGTACTCCAACCTCTCAACAAGCTCAGATCATCTCAGTCTTCCCTTCCTCATCACAACACCAATACATTCCTGTCCCACCCTTCCTCTCAACTCATTAATCGCAGTCCTCGCACCCCCAAGCCTCAAATTCAAGGATGCACTACACATCTATTAATCAGTGTCATTTCTGTATGTCTGGGCCTATGGAAATCCTCTTCCATTACTGCCCAGGTCTCACTACCATGCAGCATTAGGCGCCCCCTACACGATCAGTATTAGTGCGCAATATTCCGTACTGCACAGTAATAATGACAGTGTAGGGATAGTATTGAAGAATACCGCAATATATTGAGGACATCAAAAAGAGTTTGATATTTTATTGCGCAATACGAGTATATTGAGTTGTGTGAAGGTAACATTGCACAATCTTTTGTCAGTGTGTCCTGCCTTCATACCATCGACATGGCTGGCACGAAAGATGATCGACCATTCCTACTGGAATGAATACAAGTAGCCAGTATAGTATCATCGACATAGGTTCGGCGAATGAGGGGACAGATAATTCTGTTACAGGAACATCACTTAGCCAGTATTTCTCTTCCTTCATTTAGAAATTGGAGTCTACGTGGGAGTTGTAAGGAATTATAGTAAGTTCTACAGCTACACACGGAAGGATTTCTCTTATTATTACAAAATGGCAAGGCAATTTCTATTATAGGTAGGCTATATCCTGTGGTATACCATAACGATCAATATTTATGTTAATGAAAACATATTTTTATTGTCTAATAACATGAGGATATATTGTATCATTTTTTAAAACATTAGTATAGCCTAATATTCACAATAACGTGTTCCATTCTCGAAGTGCAGTTTACATGTTTCATTGTGTTAGGCTAGTCATTTATTTTTCATATATAAATATTGAAACCGTAATGCCTTCTTTTCTTATCAATATATCCTTTGAGTGAGGCAGTGAACAATAGCTTCCCATATCTCCATCACGATACAGCTGATCGACTGAGGGGACACTGCACTACCATATTTCAGATCTTCAAATGTGTTGCCGGTGGCCAGATAGCGTAGTGTTACTGATAGCCGCGTACTTTCAGAGATACATTCCCGCATCACGGTGTTCTTTTTGGAAATAATTGGAGTTACCATCTTCAGTAAGTCGTCAAATGCTGCACTGTCCATTCGCATGTAACTTCTATAATCCTCTGGTTCACTGACCCTTATATCCTTCAACAAATTCTCATTGCCATACTCATGTCTTCTCTTGCACCACTCTTTCATCCATCTGCGTCTTCTCTTCCCTTTTGTGCAGCTGGCTATTGCAGTTTCGATTAAAGCGGTGTCAGTGTCAGTCATGATGTCTCTCTGAGATCGTTCGCTAGATTGACGATATTGAGCAATAATATGGAGCCATGCAGTGGGGACGCACATTTCACAATAATGTTGAGTCAATATATTGTGCCAATAATATTCGTCGTGTAGGTGGCGCTTTTACACTCCTAACACTTGCAGTATACAAAGATCCCTTAGCATGGAGGGAGAGCCCTCTCAGTGTCAGGAGGCAACAGCTCCCCGAACTTCTTCCAACCACTCCTTTCTCTAGGCACAGCCCCACCTCCAGCACATAATATATCCCCCAAATAACAAAACTCTTCCACACACTCAAGAGACTCACCAGCAAAATCAGTCCTTTTACACCTGACAATCTTCACGTGCCCTCCGAGACACACCGCACACACGAAATCATTATTTCGCAATCTACCTTTAACACCACTGCATCTCTTATGCACCCACTATCACAAACACTGCACAAGTTGGAGTTACTTCCCACATCGTTGTGGTAAAACTGCACATGGTCACACACCCTCTGGTTTGATAGTACTGCAGCCAGTCCTAGATATCATCAATTTCGTTATATCCGCAATTACTTTCAAGCCCTTGTCCCTCATACCATCTCTTTATTTCCTATATCTTTCCTTTACCTCGCTTTCATTCTCTGCAATCAACACTAAGTCATTTCTGAGGCTACACGAGACGGCTTCAAGCACCATGACAAGCAACTAAGGGCTCAAGACTGACCGCTGATGCACACCAATATTGATGGAAAACTCATCATTCTAGTCTCCATTCACTCTCACCTGGGTGCCAGCACACACGCATACCTATCTATCTATATATCATCATCATCATCACCATCAGCCGTTTCAGTGTCCACTGCAGGACAGGCCTATCCCTACCGAAGTGGGGACGATACAGCCAATGTATCTCTACCGAGTGGCTTAGGTGTCTGGTAGAGATTGTATGTAGGGTGAGAAGTGCTTGTAAGTGTAACTGTAGTGTTGGAGTGGCTTTGGATGTGTGTGTAGTCTGTGAACCAAGTGTAATCGGCCCGCGCAAACCGAATGGGTGCAAGCGTACTTTATGGTAAGCGAACTGGTTCAACCACAGCACCCCTTGTGTCCGCCAATGCGGTACGTGGCCTTGTGAACACTCCCAAAGTTTATGACCCTTGCGGGGCGCGAAGCCTGGCTCACCCGTGTACGAAACGCACACTCTACCACTGTACCACAGAGGCTCCATACTATATATATATATATATATATATATATATATATATATATATATATATATATCCGTCCATCCATCATCCAGATATATATATATATATATATATATATATATATATATATATATATATATATATATATATATATATATATATATATATATATATATATATCCGTCCATCCATCATCCAGTCCTACGTTGCCCCATGGGGAGCGTAGGAGCCCGGGGATAGGCAACTTGGTCCTGACATTTAAGATGAGAGTGACCAGCCTCACTCATCCCTGAATGGCGTTACGTGAGCAATAAACCCCGACCACTCCTTGGATATAAACCTTCGCTGGCTCAATCCGATTAGAGCACTGTGATTACCCACTAACCACCAGGCGCCCAAATTTGGTTATATGGTTACCACCCAGCGTAGTAAATCGTTTCCTGGTGTATAGGAAACCATTTGGCTTGCCATTCAGTGTAGAGTCACTCACAGGCGGAAGAGGAAAGAATGAAGGAAAGAAAGACAGAAGAGAGAGTGTAAAGTCACCCGTAGACAGAAGGACGAGGAAAGATGAAGTAAAGAAAGACAGAAGAGGATGGAAGGAAAGAAGGATGGAGGAGAGGAAAGGGCAGACACCCGAGAGCAGCACTACATTGAGTGAGTGGATGGTGAGCGATATATATATATATATATATATATATATATATATATAGATCTCTATATATATATATATATATATATATATATATATATATATATGCCATTGTGGATATTCCTTTAACTAACTTTAAATGAATATATTTCCATGGCACAATGAGCAAAATTATTTCTATAGCGGCCTGCTCAACCTGCGCAACCAGGCATGTTTTCACCAGACTTAAATATGATGCAACAGAATTATAAATGGTTCTCACCCATTTTTTCTTGATTTCTTACAGTAAGTCCATATACATTAGAATAGAGCTTTAAGTACGTAAAATTACGGCCGTCTTCGGATCTGTTGCCGTCGAAGTTGGTTTTCTTTTCTCTACGTGGCAGGTTTCTACCAAGCACTGACTCTGCAAGTGGAACAAAGAAGACAATATAAGACTGTTTATATTGTGGATGGATTTTCTCCAAAGGAGAAGCATCCTTTCCTCCAATGAAATATTAATCCAAGTTGGCAATCAGTTCAATTTATTCTGTTTATGTATTTATTGTGAATAGATATTTTTTTTTATGTTCCTAATTTTCTTCTGGCGTAACGAAAGCAGTCCGTCTTGAGCACCGTAAAATTCCTGTATAGTTTATTTACGGTACATGAAATTGCTTCTTAACTTCTTTCTTTACACCAGTTCCTGAGCAATACATTATTAAAAGTAATTTCTCTAGGCAAGTGGATTCCAAACTTTCAGTCATAACGACCCCCTAACTTCCCAATATCAAGATTACGCCCCTTTTCATTGCTATCATAGTGCTTGCAACATCCAGGCAAACAACAAGGAAAAGAGCATTTTATATGATTTTTTATCACGTGTGCAATGATGATAAAAAACTGATGACAAAGAAAGCTTCATTTGTAGATGGTTTTCGTTTATTATTTTCTCTGTTTCTTAATTTTTCGTGCCTTTAACGTGGTTGAGATTAGGAGAAATACACTGAGGTGCTTTGGACATGTGGAGAGAAGGGAGAATGAAAGACTGACTAAGAGGGTGTATGTAGGTGACGTGGAGGGAGGGAGAGGGAGAGGTAGACCGAGGATGAGGTGGAGGGATGGAGTTGAGAAGTATATGAAGGGAGGGGGGAGTGAGTTGGGGGGAGGGTAGTCAAGTGGTGGGTGACAGAGCGACTTGGAGGCGTTTTGTCTGCGGCCACCCTTTGCGGGATTAGGGCGTCGGGCTATAGATAGATAGATTTAACGTCATAAAATTATACGTCAGGGAAAGGTAAGAAAGTGAAAACACTTTTTTTTTTTTTTTTTTTTTTTTTTTTAGTCAAGGACTTGGAAAGAGAATAACCACAAGAGACGGTGAGGACAAATAGTATGATCTCTCAGTGTAGAGGACATGACTCGGCTGGACGGAAAACGTTTGATGCTTATGTGATAAAGGCCACACGTGTTCGAATGCTTTGAGAAATCCGTAACTTAAGATTCGTATTTTAATCTTCTTATTTACAAACTACAAAAATTACTAAATGTTTCCTATAGACGGTTAAGCTCATTATCTTTATAAAGAGATAAATTTATGTGCTACTATCAGATTGTTCTCAGCAATAATTCGAGCTTTTTTTTTTTTTTCTGATTCTTAACCCTTTCGTACATGGCGTAAGTTATCAAATCTCTCATGTCCAAAGTACCAGGAGGATGCTGCCCACAGTCAGGGTTGTCAGATGCTTCAGTGATATCAGGAACAGACATTTGAAAAGGGACAATTTTTTAAAGAGAATGAATGAAGGAAAAACAAAGGAAATAAAAGGAAGACCAAGTCCATGTGCCTAAAGGCATCCTTCATTCATAAAAAATTTATAACAACTGGATTTAAATGAAAGTGGATTGAATGTTTGTGGGAAGCAACTCCCAGGAAGTGAATTCCAGAAAGTAATAGTTCTGGGGATAAATGAATTTTGATAAGCAGAGGTTCTGCATTGAGGGGGAGAGAATGTGAGTTCATTGGCGCTACCCCCCCCAAAAAAAAAAAAAAAAATTAACAAACCCTGGAGAGAGAGAGAGAGAGAGAGAGAGAGAGAGAGAGAGAGAGAGAGAGAGAGAATGTTAACGTGCCATTTGGTTTGGGTTTTTCAAAGAAGCAATGTTCATTTTCCTCTGTGGCGACAGTGACAGAAATACTGGACGTTGAAGCTGATGAGGACGCTGGTTGTGGATTCTTTTTCGAGTGTGAGGGTTTATTATACATATCACCTGAGAAAAGTCTTAGCAATTTATCATTTCTAGCAGCGTATATCATTAACAAACATATGTGATCTAATTCGCAGTATAGCCTTCAGTGAACTTGAGCTTAGTTTCTTTCTTGCTTTTGTTTTTACGTTCGTGACATGGCAAAATACCAGCTCAACAAATGCTGTACTTAGGGTATACATTATGAACTAATAGCAATATTAGCTAATTCTCTGCAGCATTTTTCATCAGCTGCATTCTTATTATCAAAAACGTATGTCCAAAACTCTACCGGAATTGTTGGGATTTATGTATCTAGGGTAAATGGTGCGAGGAAGTAAAGAAAGACTTTGACAAAAAAAGGCCAGAAAGGGACTTATTCAGGCCGTCCTTTTTCCCTTAAAATAAAGAGGACAACATGATCTCAAAAAGACAGATTATCCTTAAAAGACAGACCTGGCAACCCTGCCCACAGTATGGAAAACACTACACGACACTGTTTATCTTACCGTACGACTCCTTCACTTTCATTCTGAGTTACATTAGCTATATTTTGATGGTAGTCTTTTCCATATTCCTACTGTTCCCTAAATTTTCTTTCATATTTCTTTTACTTCCACACGTTCAGGTCTGTACAACATAAAAAGAGATAAAACTGGTACCAATGTATAAAATCACGCAAACACAAGCAATGATGCTCACATACATAAATACACATAAATCGAGCAAACGTGTGAGTGTGTGTGTTACTTCTCACCGGGCTACTTTGGGGGCATCCATAAGCAATGGTAGTGATTAGTCATTAATTACAGTTAACACGTCAGAAACATATTCACTTATCGCGTGTTTTTACTGTAATAATATATACTTTCGTTTCACTGACAATTGGTAACTGTATGGGTGAAGATTAAAATATCAGAAGCATCCTTAATACACACCTTAATCTCGAGGAACTTTGTGAATGCGACCCCAGCCCCACTAGTCAGGAGAACATAGACAGGACCGAACAGGTAAGACGACGGCTTTGGAATAATGCCTATCATCTGCACGATCATTAAGGCAGAAAATCAAGTTCCCTCTTGTACTGTTGGCTGAACAGAGACAAATGAAACAACTCCGCCCAAGAGTTTGATGGTCCCGGGAACTGAACTGGGGTGATGACTATTCTTCTGTGTACTCGTTATGAACATCACAATCTCTGAATACTGTGCAATATAATCCGTCATTCTGACTGGCCAGTGACCAAACATTGACTTGGGTAACGACGTGGGGATGCGCACTAGTCCATGGTAAATCTTTGTCTCAGAGACGTCCAGATCAAGAATTAACCCCAACATAGCATCCAGCAGACGCCCCATCTGAAGTTTGGCAACAATGATGTTCGACTTTGATATCACTTCTAGATCAGTGTTAGTAATTTTATCAGTATTGGGTGTTTGTTAAAATAAATGTCTGTCTTTTCCCACAACAATTCCCACAAGTGAATGACTTTCCATAATATCTCCCACTTAGCCTCATTTTCCCAACAAATTTGTGGGAATATTACATGATGTGGTACAGTACCACTGGTTAGGATAACAAGGTTGCCACAGACTGGAGCATAGTCATTGCCAAAATCCAACGCAACTTGTTACCAGACTGAAGTTTTCATTACCAAGTTTCCTGTACAAAAATGACACTTTATGTTTAGAAAGATATTATTAGACGGTTTTTTGTTATGCAGATTAGCAGTTAGTGTTATAGTACCCTTACCATAATAAAAAGACAAATAGATGGAAAAATAATCGAGGTAGGCTTATTTTCTATTTTATTTTTTTTTCTTTCTTGTAATGGCTGTAGTAGTTGTACATTTGTAACGTTAGTGAGCATGGTAGTCTAAGGTATTTTATTTTTCATCCTGTACAGCGGAGGTCAGAAGGTGCCAACCACGTCTGAACATCGTTATATTAATCATGGACACTATACATCTGTTAGTCGTTTAAGTGAAAATATATATAGCCATAATTCCAAATCTTATTTCTTGATCTAAACTAAACAGACATACCATTACTAAATGTAAGAAAAACATTCGGGAGCCGAATGGTAATCGCCCACCAGAATATGCTGTTGGCCAAGTCCAAGATTTTGGCCATATCTTGATACCCTGAAGGTTTCATGTTGATAGCTCAAGCCGTTCATGAGATATAATGGTGCTAAATGCGGGTGACAAAAACTAGTTGACCTTTGGCAGCATTTTGGTGACCTTGACCTTGACCCCGACTGCCTATTTTTGAACTCGGTCAAGATTTTAGCCATATCTTGATACCCTGAAAGTTCCATGTTGATAGCTCAAGCCGTTCATGAGATGTAATGGGAACACACACACACACACACACACACACACACACACACACACACACACACACACACAGAGGCGGGTAAAAACAAGGCGGAGCGATAATAAATTCAAGTGGTAAAGAAAATTGCTAGTTGGTATCCCCTCTGAATAACATTCTCCTATCTTGTTGTTTCCTTCCGTTCTCTCTCTCTCTCTCTCTCTCTCTCCCCCCGCCAGCTTCACCAAGCATCGTTTTATTCTTTACATTCTTAATGAGTAACGTTAACATTTCATGCTTTTATTACTGCTACGGAGCCTCCAGCCGTCGGGTGAAAAGCGTCCGTGTTTACCAGATCTGTTCCTCAGAGCTCAAGGCCACCCGTGGCCAGAGACACACACACCACAAAGCCAGTCAGGAGACAGGACGTGCGTGCTGGGCATTCCCCAGGTCCTGTCCTCCCCACTTACTGTTTTATAATCAGCCCATACACCACTGACCGGGCTAATGTATGGCCCGGCCTGCAATATATGTGCAGGGAATCTTTCAACGAACGAACGAACGTGGCCAGACATTGAAGAGGGTGTGTTAACATTCTCTTACGTAATTTTACATATTTGCATCCTACCTAGGCTTCCCCGGTGACCTATGCAAACCCAGTTATTCACAAGCACAGCCACTACACCACAGTTACCATATATACCTCGCTCCCTACGCTCCTAAGGTCTTTTACATTTACGCCCAAGCGTGAAGCACTGGGTGGGAGCGGGTTATTTCTCCAGTGACAGATAGTGGTGTTCCCTTGACCTACGAATTAGATGTCTTTCAGGACTTTAGCGTGCTT
This sequence comes from Coenobita brevimanus, assembly GCF_032717465.1. Taxonomy (NCBI): domain Eukaryota; kingdom Metazoa; phylum Arthropoda; class Malacostraca; order Decapoda; family Coenobitidae; genus Coenobita; species Coenobita brevimanus. The sequence continues at coordinate 3,809,479 of NC_137066.1, forward strand.
AGTAGAGCTGCCTGCTAATGACTTGTGTTAGCCGTGCTATACACTTCGTATACACATATACTACCGATATATTTTGCTGTTGATTGCTGCACTAAAGTCGCTGACAAATGTTTCGTTCGCGATGAGAGAAAAGAATCTATCTCTTGCCAGACGCCTTAATCCCGTAAGGGATGGCCACAAACAAATCCCTCCATGTCGCCCTGTCCCCCGCCATTTCACTACTCTGCTCCCACCTATCATACACCTCTCCATTCCATCCCTCGATCTCATCCTTGGTCTCCCCCTCCCTCTCCCCTCCTCCACCTCACTCACATACACTCTCCTTGTTAGTCTCTCGCTCTCCATCCTCTCCACATGACTAAACCATCGCAATGTGTTTCTCTTAACGCTTACACATCCACATCCACACCACAACGCTCCTTCACTTCCTCATTTGTCAGTCTGTCTCTCCATGTAACTCCACATGCTCCTCTCAGATAACTCATTTCCACTGCTCTCACTCCTGACTTGTGTCCGTCTAACAAGGTCCAAGCTTCACTTCCATACGTTAGAGTTGGTATCACAATACTATCATGTAGTAACTTTTTCACTTCCATGCTCACTTCTCTGTTTCTCATCACTGCTTTCAAGGAACCAGCAACCTTTCTTCCTTGTTGTACCCTTTCAAGCATTTCACCCTCTAAACTTCCATCCTTACTCATCACACTACCCAAGTACTTAAATGCATTCACATTTTCCATTTCCTCATCATCCAACCTCACTGTACATTCACTGACTTCATTTCTCTCGAAGACCATAACTTTACTCTTCCCTACATTCACCTTCAGATTCTGTTTCTTACACACTCTCCCAAACTTATCCACCAAGCCTTGCAGCTCCCCTTCGTCTTCACTTAACAACACAGTATCATCTGCAAACAACAGTACAGGGAGTTTACAAACACTGCCCTCTCTCATTAGGGCCGCACCAACATCCACTGTCCTACCTTGTATCTCTTTTATAACTCCATCCATATACAGACTGAACAACCATGGAGACATGGCACATCCCTGTTTCAATCCAACCTTCCAATAGAAAAATTCGCTCAGTTCACTATCCACATGCACTACAGCCTTAGCACCCTCATACATACTCTTCACGGTATACTCATCAACTTCCCATCTACTCCATATATTCTTAATACTTTCCACAGTCATTGTCTGTCCACCCTGTCATATTTTTTCCTCAAATCCATGAAAGCCGCATACAACTTCTTTCCCATCTCAAGAAACTTTTCCTCTAAAGATCTAAGAATGAATATCTGATCTACATAACCTCTTCCCTTCTTAGAAAAGAATAAGCGATATTAAAAAAGCTTTGGGTGAACGATATCGCAGCACCTGGACAAGTACTGTACGTCAAAACATTTGTCATGTGCAGTTAGAAGCCATCTCCTACGCTGATGATTACGTCATTTTCCATCCAGTTACTGTAAGTGCTAAGGAAGAAACAGGTGTTGTGATTATAAACTTGATAGGGAAAGCTTAGTAAAGAAGGCGAGAGGGAAAAGGGATCTGTTAAAGGAAAGGAAGTCATTTGCAGAAACGGAAAAGAGATTGTTGTTGCTGTTGCTCTGTCCCGGCCATGCCTGGTCTAACAGACCCGTCGACCGCAGGAAGACAGCTGCCCCTGTGAGGTCGTCCCATAGGTTCTTTACGTTGCTGATATTATGTCTGTGTCTTAGGGTGAATTGTGTTTTATAATGAGGGTTATTTTGTGTGTGCTTATTCTGCAAACGGAGCACGTGTCATCTGTCATTCCCTCCATCCCAGATCTAAGCTAGCAACTGAAGAGGACTGTGTGATGTCCTGGTCTATGCTTTGTGATGTCACTTAGAACAGATCCACTTAGGGACACCTCTGCTGGGTGGATGTCGGGAGGGAGGAGGCTTGAAGTGCTGTATTGTCTTGCATAAGAACTGATTATGTAGGTGTTTCATCAGTGCCAGTGGTGGTGTCTAGAGGTGCGATGTTGTTGAGGAGGGTCTGTTAATATACGAAGCGATTGCTTTATATACCTAATTGTGTTTTGCGGGTTCGGTCATAATATGACACAGGTGCTGTGCTTTACCGCAGTCATTTGCATTAAAATGTGTGCATCTCATAACAAGATTTTCTTTAACAGAGAGAACACTGGTTTCAAAGTGTAAGTGAGCTGTGGCAATGATACTGGTGCAGCCAGCGATGGTGCGTAGCGCGTTGCTGCATGGTATGGAAAGTGATGTAGTGGATGTTACATAGGATGGGGTCCATGCCTGGGAGGCACAGGACATCAAAGCCTCCACCGCCTCAGTGGGTAGCGTGTCCATGAGATTATCTGTAAAGTATAAACGATTACGTACGCAGACACTCCTACAGCTACTGAACACTTCATAATAAAAACAGAGTGAAATATAAAGTAAAATAGCTCTCTCTCTCTCTCTCTCTCTATATATATATATATATATATATATATATATATATATATATATATATATATATGAAAGAAAAATTGATTTGTTACGGAAGTATTATCACGTAAGTTGGTTAGGACGCTGTATAAACACGATCACTGAATCGTTAATCAATTTAATTATTTGTAAGACTAAAAAAATATGGCAAGATTCTGCACTCTTTTCTTTGCCCCGTATGCAGAAAACAGAGTCGTTCATAATTGCTCTCTTCTCAAAGATAAGATGATCTTAATTTAAAATATCTTTTGTTTGTGATAAATGGGAACGCCCACCATCCACTGATCTGATGTAATGCTAACTTCAGATGTTTACAATGAGTTAGAAGTCAAATCATTTCTTGTATCTCAGGAACGCATTAACTAGGCTGAATGGTAACCATTTAACCAAACGAGCGGCTGGTGGGTCCATAGGTGATTACATCCGAGGGAGGGTTGGGATTTATTGATCACATAATGCCATTTAGAACAAGACCCTAAACCTCTACGCTTCTGATGGATCCAGCGATAAAGAATTGGATGATACTTATGAGGACGCCACCTTACCAAACATATACAGTACTTCGGTGTCTGAGATTTTAAATAATAGATTCATTATTTACCATTCAGCGAAATTCCCATTGCTCTGAGGACGTTTCATGTTTCTGAAGGCCAAACTAATTTGTGAAATACGGGGAAATATGACTATGGTTGACACTAGAACAACGACACAAGGCAGGAAGACAAATCAGTTCACATGGGAGCACATACAGTAGATAGGTATATGGTATGGAAAATGAGGATTAAAAGAAATATCTGCGTGAGGTAAAGTTAAGGGCTCGGGAAACTGGGTAAATAAATGTGAATATCCCCAAGACTCTCATGGGGAACAATGAAGTACCGACAACATGGACCAGCAGGTAATCGAGGGGTCTGAAACGAGCATCGTAGCTGGACAAATGACAGTATATGGGAAAAAGAAGAATATGTGGGGGCGATACAGAGGTTGGGAAGAATTATTTTTCTTAGAATATTTATCAGTCAATACAATTGCAACACTCTAGGCAACGGAAATGTTGAGTAGGAGAGGGACACAGGTTAGAGCTTGAATTATATATTTTCTCAAACTTTTCGGGCAACACAGAAACGTTTGAGAAAATAGCAAATTGATGCTCTGACCCGTGTCTCCCTCCCACCCAGTAGTTCCACTTGTTGCAATGGATCATTTACTCTGGGGAACTTTAGAGCTGATTGTAAAATTCAGAGCAGACATCCATACAGTATCTAATTTTCTACAATCTTTAAAACCTTCAAAGAAAACGGATATTTCTTGGGACACGAACATTCAATCTTATGGTTTTGCGTTGGGGGGCTGGACACTCCATGAGGCCATTGGCAAACGTGATCATCTCGTAGTTAAGGCCTTTGGGCTTGTGGTGTTTTATCCACCCACTGTGTTGGGATACAAAGCCACGGCGTCACCCAAGTTACCAGTTACTCTCGAGGGTATTAGTATTCATTAGACCTGCCAGTGCACAAACTTGGTTGGACACCTGAGTTGAGTGGCTCCACCTGGCTGCTCCAGGGATTTGAACCCTGGTGCAAACTCGGCTATGGGACGGCATAAGTTATTCACAGACACGATAAAGAACGTATAAATCAAGTTATATAATACCGTTTTAATAACTTTGGGTGAAAATGTTATCTTGCATGGGCTGGCAATTCTTGGGTAACAAACGTGTATATATTTGGACTGAAAACGAGAGCAAAAACTAATTCATTGACAACACTTTTGTTTCATTTATGCTAAAGAGTTGTTGCTTGATCTCACAGTGCCGTAAAATGCTCAAAGGCAAGAGTTATAACCATATGTAGAAAGTATATTTATGGACAAATACAACTGCTTTAACTCGACTTAGGCCCGTACACTATGTGGCCTCGGGACCTTTCGTTATTTTTCCCATTTAGCGATTTATTCTTCACATCACACCTAACAGTCCCCATAGATGTTACAAGTGCAAAGTATATCGATATTACAAGTCAATAAGTAGCACGCAAGATAATGATAAGATGTAACATGCAAAATAAATCGCACGGAAAAAAGGGTTACGAAGCCTCCAATGCCCTAAGTATACCAGAAGTTAGTCTGAAGTCGTTGTGTGTTCTCAGTATCACTAAATATGTTAAACTTGATGATGCCGGAATAAATGAAAATTGATTGTACCTAATAATGGATAGTTAAAACGGTAAATAATTATTGAAAAAAAAAAAAGTAATGATAGCAGTCGTCTTTAATCCATGTTATCCGTATCTAATGTGAATGTTGCTGTCGGGTTTCCTTGCTGTTTAAAGAGCATTTGCAGCATTGTTTAGCATGTCGGTGTTTATTCAGTATTACCTGCTTGCGATGATTGTTTTAGACACGTGGATCCGTAATTAACATTTTGGTGCTGTACACAGGTAAGTTCCGGGTCAGTGAGAAGTATTGTTAAGACCTTGTTTAACCTTCTGCTAAATGTTTCAGCCATCATACCCTTGTTGGAATACCTGACATCATGCGTCCTTCTTTAACCATTTGGATGATTCAGTTCCCTTCTGTAATGGACAAAAGTTAAATCTACTTCATTTAATTGGGCTATTGAGAAAATGATTAAGAAATTTAATAAGTTATTGTTCCCGGTCCAGGAACAGATTATTAAGCACCAGTTAAAGTACTCTTTGCCCAGCCCAGAGAGAGAAAGAGAGAGAGAGAGAGGCCATGTTCATATCAACTCCTGTCAGCATAAACAGCCTTATTCCCGTTGACGTGGGAGGCTTTGTAGCGTCTTTTCTTTAACGATTAATTTTGCATATTATCCCCTTCATCATTTATATATTACTGATATTTTTGTAACATTAAAAATTTTGTGTATCAGTAACTTTCTGCAGGATATTAATTACGTCAATGTAAGGGCGTTATCATCTTATTCTTACTATCTCAAGACGATTTTACTCAGGGGAACCTCTTTGAACTCGAAGGGTTAGATATAGGATTTCTTAACCTTTTCAGGACTGAGTCCTCATTATGCTGAAAAAAAACTCACATGGCAGTAGTCTCATTAAAATTAAAATAAACGTCACCGCGGTTAAGGAGTTTATATAATCTTGTCTGTTGTTTATAACTCTCTAGTATGCATCAATATTATACCCTGTACCACGGGATATGAACATTCGGCCAACTCTGACTCAGTTAGTTGAGTAAAATCGTCTTGGGAAAGCTGGAATAGAGTACGAGGCGTTTTGACCATGTAGAAGGGTGATCTCCTTCCCCTCACTACTAGTCTTGACGCTGCCTGAAGGACGAAGAGAAGGTTGGAGCAACAGGTGGGAAAGGCAGAAGGATTACGAAAGGAAGAGGAAGGAAAGGAGGAGCAGGAAGGAAAAATTGGAGAAAGAGGAGGATTGGACGAGCGAGGAAGAAAATGGATGGAAGAACACAACAACAATAAAAGATACTAACTTCAGTAGGCATACTGTCCTGTATAAGGCAACTTCTTTCACATGACACGATTCTACTGAAATAATCTGACAAGGATAGCAAAGAATACTATACCTCCACCTCCAGCCTACCAGTTAACCCCGTCAGTCCGATGACATTTTTCCAGTTTTACTCCTCCTAACGTCAAATGGCTTTATTCAGCTCAGAGGCGATTTCTGGAACTGAGTGAGGTAGATACAGCCTTCATCAACACCTTCACTTACAGAAACCCATTCAAAGTTAAAGAAAATCTTATGATAGGGGCAAGACTAAAATAACACGTCATCGGACTGAAGGTGTTATGAAGTAGGAAAGCGAAGAGAAGGAGGGAAAGGGAGAGACAACAGAATGAAAAAGGGAAGGAATGGAAGGGAAAGAAAATAACAGGAGTAGGGAGGGGAGAGGGACAAGGGGGAGCAGAGGGATCAGAGGAGCAGTAGGAGGAGGCAAAAATATCCAGTGAAAAAGCAATGAAAAGTGAGAAGACTAGAAAAGAATGAGCACAAGTATGGTCAGAATAAGAGGGAGAAATGGGAGTTTGTTTTACCTTATTCCATGGCCCATTATTCTCCTTCTCTTCCTTCCTCTTTGTCCTAAACTTTTCCACTACATAAACTCAACAGCAGTCTCTCTCTCTCTCTCTCTCTCTCTCTCTCTCTCTCTCTCTCTCTCTCTCTCTCTCTCTCTCTCTCTCTCTCTCTCTCTCTCTCTCTCTCAGGAATGAAGGATAGGAAGGAAGGAAGGGAGGGAGAAAGTAAGATTGTCTCTTCCCTGACCCCGTCCCTGTCCATTCATTAACCCCTTCAGCTCAAGGACGCCTTTGATATATTATTCTTCCCGCCTGCACGATGACTTGATTAAACTTACTCCCCTCACTACTATGGCGATCTTTTGCTTTGCTTGTTGCTGGACAATTGTATTCTGGAAAGTGAACCTCCCCTGTAGTGGTGGGGTAAATGGAAGCAATTTCTTAGTCCTATAGTTAAACAAGAATGCATCTAAACCGAATGCAGTCATCCGACACTGGCGGAAATAAATATTCCTATTCAGAAGCGAAAAGATTAAATATATTTCATTGTGTCGGCCTCTTATTCAATATGGTTCATACAAAACACTTCTACTCAACCGGTCAACTTCTTGTGTATTGAGGGGAGCGCTCAGTCCTCGCATTGTCCAACCAGCATTATTTATTCCTTTTCTACTCCCACTGTGAAACCCACGCTCACACCATCAAACTGAGCCTCCCCCGAAACACAACATACGGCTGGGTCAGTTTGTAGTGAACACCACCGGCAGATCACACTGTTTGCATTGTCGTATCGTTGATAAAGGCTCCAACATGTTTGCCTGCGTTGACCTTGGTCACTTAATAGTAATTGTCTACGCTGCTCGATCTCTGTCAGCCTCCTATTGAGTCTCTTATCCCTGAGGTCACACTCTATGACCTCGTCCCAGGTCTTTTTTGGTCTGCCTCTCCCCGACGTTGACACTGCTCGCTTTCCTCGCCCAATTGTCATCCTCCAATCTCTCCACATGCCCCAAACGTCTCAGTCTACCCCTCCTTATCACAACACCAATACACTCCAGTCCCATCCTTCCTTTCAACCCTTCAGTCATAAACCTATTACCCCAGGCCTCGCATTCAAGGACACAATGCACACAGCATATTAATGTATCATTCTCGCCGACATCAAACAATTTGATTCAGCTTTAGAAATGTCCTCGACCTGATGAAGTTGGAAACAATTTCTTTTTAACCTCTTCTGGTTAGGATCGTCTTCTATAATTTAGTCTCCATCGTCAGACAATTTAATCAGTTTTGCCCCTTTAATACTGTGACTTTTCTTTCATTAATTTTCCAACCCCGACAGAAATGTATTAATATCTTAATATCTTAACTGGGACCTCTCTTGGTAAAGAGGTAAACTCTGCGCTGCAATGACGTCATTATTCATTCCTGGTACTGTACCTCCAGAAGATTTTATTCAACTTAGGAAAAACCTCTGATATGAAGTGGTCAGTTAAATCTAACCCTCCGTTTCCGAACCCCTGCATTAAGCAGGTAAAACCGTCTGAGGATAAAAATTAATTAGAAAAAATGTGCTCGGGCTGAACGGGTTAATGGAGTTCGTTATAATTCCTTCACAATGATGTGTCTGTTATGGCGTTAAAAAGTGTGGTGAAAGCAGCACTAGGATGTACACCACTCCCTCGGCCTGAAGGGGGTATTAATGACACACACCTAATGGGGTTCCAAAAGGTGCCAGTTAACCCCTTCAGCCAGAGGACGTCTTGTATATATTAGTCTTGTTGCCTCAGACGATTTTGTTCAGTACAGAAAGGATGCGTCTCCCATTAAACGGGTTAAAGGAGGTTGTGTCTAACCCCATTCGCCACCACAGGTCTGTCCTAAGCGGAATAAAGCATCTGATGGCAGCAGCAATAACATATACACTACAAGGCGTTACAGTAATGAATGGCTTTACCCACGACATAGCTCTACGCAGGAAAATTAAATTGATAATAAATCTATCTCATTTAATAGGCTAGTGAATGACTTTTTTCAGCTGTAGGGAAGAACAGTTTACCATAACACAGTTATCTTAGATAGTACGGCATTCATTGCTCAACCCTCCTGCTTATTTTTGTGTGGCATGCTCCTGGCACTGTCTTGACAGTTTGTTCCCTGAGGCTCAGCAGCCCTCGTACGGATCACACACCTTCACATGCCACTTGTTCTACACCGTCCATATTAAATACATGCTCGCGATGTCTTGTTCAAGATGGTACGATGGTCCTAAGGTGTTTTTCGGACACGTCAGTGGGTCTTGTGAAACACAGATAAAGCTGTTTTTAACGAAATTCACTTTATCAAATGGTTCCCACCTCCAGCAGTGAAGGCAGGGTGGCTCAGTGGTAGAGCGCCCGACTCGAGACAGGGTAACTGTCCTGCTGGGAGAGAGGTAGCTCTCTCCCGTCACCTAGCGGGGTTAAATGATTGATCAAGGTCTAGCTCGGGGAATTCATTTCTCCATTTTCCCCCACCTCCAGCCTGGTATAGAGTTCGTGTCCTTTCAGACAGCATACCACTCCTCTTACCATTAAACCACTATGTTTCTAACACATTCCTGCTGCACTGATATCCTTGCCTTCATTAATCCCTTGGAGTCCCCAGGGGCAGGGGGGCCAATCCCTTGGAGTCCCCAGGGGGAGGGGGGCCAATCCCTTGGAGTCCCCAGGGGGAGGGGGGCCATTAACAGCGCCATAGAGTAGCAAGAGTTTGGCCAACTCGGCTTCAGACCTCACCTCGCGCTGTCACCTGTGATTGGCCGAGAACCGGTCACGTGACATATGGGCGCCATATTGCATCCACACCTCACCTCCTCACTTCCCTGACTGCCAGAAGAAAGCACAGAGATCAAGGGGGACGCTACACATTCTATGGCCATACCACCTGCTAGACACCTATATTTGACCACGAGATGGTATACTGTGCAGCCTGGCGATGTTCTAACAGCACAGGTATGGGTAAGATACCGCACAAGTCTCCCAGAGATCCCACAAGCAGAAAGAATGGGAAATTAAAGTCCGCCGGAAAGACTGGACACCACACAACAATTCCTATTTGGGTTCTGTGGGTATATCTGTTATTATTCTCTCTATTTTTTTTGTTCATCTGTCTCTGTATCTGTCTCTTAAGATTCCAGTCTGTTCTAACTATTGCTGTAGACTGAGACGTACGTAACTTAATGGATAGTTAGGCTGATAGTTATTTGTTTTCAGTTCGATTTGATGTAAACTAATGAATATATATATATATATATATATATATATATATATATATATATATATATATATATATATATATATATATATATATATGACATTAGGAAGAAATTGCTAAGGATATTATTCACTGTAAGGCTTCATATCTACGCCAAAAACAACAAAATATTCGCAAAAATGAGGCTCAACGCTGTAAGTCAGGCAGTGAATTAGAAAGCAAAAGCATGGCTATGAGATTCACTGTAAAGAAGTATACGTAAAAACTCTTCAACGTATACTACTTATAGGCTGTAGGTTACAGCATGTCCTGTATATAAATATTTGTAGTCAATATATAGATAAATGTATTAAGAAAGTTGTATAAATGAAGTTGTGAGAAAGAAAATAAAAACATTCAAGGGCCTAGCAGGTTTTGTATAGGATTTTCAAGCTAAAACAAAATTATTCATACTTGCTGCTAGGCGGGTATAGTGGAGGCCTTGCTGCTAGGCTGGTATAGGGGAGGCCTTGCTGCTATGGTCGTACCATTCTAAAGTGGCGGTTTGGGTGGGGCACCAACCTCTGTACAGTGGTGCCACGTTTTCCATACTCGCGATGCCTCTCTCTCTCTCTCTCCTGGGGGTAGATGTGAATCACCCTAGGGAATTTTGTTTCTTTTGTCTTATAAATTGTGCTTTCATTTCTTTATTTTGTTTTTTATTATATTATTGTTTTACATATGGCGCCAGACAACCTCGGTGTTGAGGCGCCTTGATTTGTTTTCATTCAATAATTCTCGCCCTCCTTCCTTCCCTCCCTTCATCTTTCCCTCAGCTTGACAATGCACTCAACACTGCCCTTTGCCTGCTTTCTCTCTCTCTCTCTCTCTCTCTCTCTCTCTCTCTCTCTCTCTCTCTCTCCTGGGGGAGATGTGCTTCACCCTTGGGAATTTTGTTTCTTTTATGAGTGACATAAACTTGTGCTTTGATTTCTTTATTTTGTTTTTATTATATCTAATTATGTTTAAAAATATTACTGTTTTACATATGGCGCCAGATGACCTCGTTGTGGCGCCATGATTTGTTTTCATTCAATCACTCTCTCCCTCCTTCGTTCCCTCCCTTCCTCCATCTCTCACTCAGCTGCACTCAACACTGCCCCTGGTCTGCCTTCCCCCCCCCCCTCTCTCTCTCGTCTGTGGTATTTTAGGATACATTTTGGTTATTTTTTTTTACATTATAATGTACATATTGTAAATATGACTTTATTTCCACACCACCCAGGAGGTAAAAGTCTTGTAGATGCGAGTAGTGAGCTGGCTGAGCTGCCATCCTGTGCGAGTCAAGGACACAAAGGAAAGAGATAGAGGAAGTTCTGGCCAGGTCGGGCTGGGTGTGTGTGAGTGTTGCCGCTCACGAGGGTTTTAATGTATATATATATTTTTTACTGAGAAATTGGCTTATTTTTTCTTATATTCCTGCACATTATCTTACAATCATAATTGTGACATTATTACCCACCCCAGAAATAAGGTAACAGCCAATAAAAGTACTCCTTTTTCTTAAGCAACACTGTAAAATAATTATGCCAAGTTTCTGTATTGACGTATAAATATTTTATGCATAATAAGTTTACTGTTCTTTCATATATTATAATACACACTTTACCATTATATTCTTATGTGTTTATCTTATTGTGATGCCTATTACATATATATATCAGAGTCGTTCACATAGCGGGTATGGAACTCGTGGCAACACTGTACAGAGGTTGGTGCCCCACCCAAACCGCCACTTTAGAATGGTACGACCATAGGCGGGTATAGTGGAGGCCTTGCTGCTAGGCGGGTATAGGGGAGGCCTTGCTGCTTGGCGGGTATAGGGGAGGCCTTGCTGCTTGGCGGGTATAGGGGAGGCCTTGCTGCTTGGCGGGTATAGGGGAGGCCTTGCTGCTTGGCGGGTATAGGGGAGGCCTTGCTGCTTGGCGGGTATAGGGGAGGCCTTGCTGCTAGGCGAGTATAGGGGAGGCCTTCCTGCTAGGCGGGTATAGTGGAGGCCTTGCTGCTTGGCGGGTATAGTGGAGGACTTGATTGGGATTTCATTTTCTTTCCCCCTGCTTTTTATACATTAAAAACGTACTGTCATAATCATTAGCTATATATATATATATATATATATATATATATATATATATATATATATATATATATATATATATATATATAAAGAGAGAGAGAGAGATTGTTTCACTTGTAACGAAATATAAGGCTAGGAGGTTGATACTTGTACTTTTAGTATTGTTTTCATACTCCTGGTCGGTGACGTTTAGATGCAAGACGGTGCCCAGCACTGCAGTTTGCTAAACTCTTCCTACTCGATGGCGCTGACCATAAATCCCCCTACCATCCGCCCCTCTCCCGGTGACGACTCTTTGAGCTGCCTGGATCCACTGTCTGACTCACTTCATTTCTGCAACATTCACAGCCTTTGCTCTAACTTTCTTTCTGTCAAACACCACCTCTTCTCCTCTAAACCTCACCTTCTCCTCCTTACTGAAACTCAGCTGTCTGAGGCAACTGATAGCAAACCCTTTTCTGTATCCTCCTACTTTCTCTAAGTCAAAAGTGGATGTTGTGTATAGGTATGCAACGACCTACCTTGCTCCCGTGTTCCTGAACTTGATTCTTCTGAATTCTCTACTCTCTGGCTTCGGCTCTCCTGGCATTCTTTGACTAAAGATATGTGTGCTGTTTACTTATCCCCTAATTCTACTGACTACCAAAAATTCTTCGACTATCTTACCTCTACGATGGAACACATTCTATGCATTTCTGCTTTCTCTGAAATCTCCATTTTAGATTTCAATGTTCACCACCAGCGTTGGCTCTCTTCTTCGTTCACTGATCCACCTGGTGAACAAGCCTACATCTTTTCTATCTTTAATGACCTAGAGCAGCTTGTACAGCACCCTACCCGTATCCCTGACCGCCTTGGAGAGAGCTCCAACATACTTGACCTCTTCATTACAACTAATCTTTCTGCTTACACTGTTAATCTTTTCTCTCCATTGGGCTGCTCCGACCATAATCTTGTCTCCTTAACCTGTCCTATCGCTCCGACATGGCCTGTGAACCCTCCAAAGAAACGTCGCCTATGGCACTTTGGAGCCGTGGATTGCGAGGCCCTCAGGCAGTACTTCTTTTATTTTCCCTGGAATGATTATTGCTTCAATGGCCGTGAGCCATCTGAGTGTGCCTTGCGCATTACGGAGGTTATTCTCTCGGGCATGGAAGCATACATTCCTTTCTCATATCCTTTGACTAATGCAAGAAAGCCTTGGTTTAATCATGCTTGTTCTAATGCTGTCCGCAACAAGGAGAGGGCCTATAAACGATACCGTAGCCAACCCACCCCTGAATCACATTTTTTTTTATGTTTCTGCCAGGAGTCGTTGTAAGTCTGTTCTTCCCTCTACTAAAAATAATTTCATCCGTACTAAATGCTCTCATTTCTCCAACTCGAATTCTTCCCGCTCCTTCAGGCACCTTGCCAAAAACCTTTCTAACAACTTTACCTCATCATCCTTCCCTCCTTTTTTCTACTCTGATGGCTCTGTAGCTATTTCTTCTTCTGATAAAGCAGATATCTTCTCTCAGACTTTCTCCTCCAATTCCACTTTAGACGATTCCGGTGCTGTTCCTCCATCACTTCCCCCCTCTGACCTCCTCATGGCTGACATTAAAATTTCTTCAGCTGATTTATTCTCTGCCATCACTGGCCTCAGTACTAACAAGGCATATGGGCCTGATGGAGGTCCTCCTGTTGTCCTCAAGAACTGTGCGTTTGTGATTACACCCTGCCTAGGTAAAGTCTTTCACCTTTGTCTTTGAACTTGTACCTTTCCTCCTTGTTGGAAACTTGTTCTGATTCAGCCAGTCCCAAAGAAGGGTGACGATTCCCAGCCCTCTAACTATCGTCCAGTTGCTTTAACATCCTGTGTCTCAAAAGTTTTCGAGACTATTCTTAACGGAAAAATTTTAAAGCATCTCTCCCATCACAACATTCTTTCTGATCGTCAGTATGGGTTACATCAGCTATGCTCCACTGGCGATCTTCTCACTTGCCTTTCAGACTCCTGGCCATCCTTCTTTTTGGTCTTTGGCGAAAGCTTTGCCATTGCACCTGACATCTCAAAGGCTTTCGATCGAGTCTGGCATAAATCTTTAATTTCCAAACTCCAACTTATGGTTTCTATCCCTCTATCTGTGCCTTCATCTATAGCTTCCTTTCTGGTCGATCTACAGTAAAGTTGCTGTTGTAGACGGCCATCGTTCTTCTCCTAGATCTATCAACAGTGGTGTTCCTCAGGCTGCCCTATCACCAACTCTCTTCCTTTTATTCATCAATGATCTTCTAAGCTGTACATCTAACCCTATCCACTCGTCTGCTGATGATTCCACCCTTCACCTTTCCATTCGGTTTCCGCAACGTCCATCTCAGCAGTTACTTCAACAAACAAGGGAAGAGGCTATGGCACAACTAATATCTGACTTGGCTCGTATCTCTGACTGGAATAAAAATTATCTTGTTGTTTTTAATGCATCAAAGGCTCAGTTTTTGCATCTACCAACCCTACAAAATCTTCCACAGGAGTACCCACTAATGTTCAATAGTATCCAGCTCAGTCTTGCATCATCCTTGAACATGCTTGGGGTTTCACTAACACGGAACTTGTCTGGGATAGATCATATTGCATCTCTTGTAAAATCTGTTTCAAAAAGATTAGGTGTGCTAAGCCGACTCCGTGCCTTCTTTACCCCTGCACAGTTGTTGACTTTATACACGGGTTTTATTCGCCCCTGTGTAGCATACAACTCTCATGTGTGAGGAGGCTCCCCAGATACAGCTCTTCTTAATAGGGTGAAGTCAAAGGCTATTCGTCTCATCAACTCTCCTCCTCTTATTGGCTCCCTTCAACCTCTGTCTCTTCGCCACACTGTTGCATCTTTATATCTTTTCTATCGCTACTCAATGATCACTGCTTCTCTGAACTTTCTACTTGCATCCCTTCACCACTACGGCGGGTATGTAGCACCCGTCTAGTAACAAACATCCATCCTTTTTCTGTCCAACTCTCTTATGCTAGAGTTAACCGTTACTCCCAGTCCTTCATTAATGCAACAGGTCATCTCTGGAACTGTCTCCCTCTGTCTGTATTTCCTACTTCCTATGATCTCCAGTTTTTCAAACGGAGTGTGTCCAGGCATCTCGATATGAATGGATCTTGAATTTGGCTCTGTTTTGTAGTGTTTTTTATTTTTATTTTCTTGGATGGAACGTTCGGCTCAACGTTTGGTTCCTTTCTCCTTGCATAAAAAATAGCTGAATAAAGTTGCCTAGAGGTAGTCAGATTTTTTTTTTTTTATGCAAGGAAGAAGGAATCAAAGGCCAGGAGCCCGCAAACCTTTCCTTCCAAGAAAAACAAAAACAGTGCAAACAAGAGCCATATTCAAGATCCGTTCATTTCGAGATGCCTGGACACACTGCGTTTGAAAGACTGGAGATCATAGGAAGTAGGAAATACAGAGGGAGACAGTTCTAGAGTTGACCTGTTGCATAAATGAAGGACTGGAAGTAACGGTTAACTCTTGCATTAGAGAGTTGGACAGAAAAGGGATGAGAGTTTGTTATTATTTGGGTGCTAGGCGCCCGTCATAGAGGTAGAGGGATGCAAGCAGATACTTCAGAGGAGCAGTGACCATTGAAGTGACGATAGAAAAGAGATAGAGATGCAACAGTGCTGCGAGAAGACAGAGGTTGAAGAGAACCAGTAAGAGGAGGAGAGTTAATGAGACGAGAAGCCTTTGATTCCACCCTATTGAGAAGAGCTGTATGTGGGGAGCCTCCCCTCACATAAGAGTTGTACTCTACACAGGGGCGAATAAAACCCGTTTATAAAGTTAACAACTGTGCTGAAATAATCTGTCCGACGTTGGTAGAAATAAAAAAAAAAAATGATATATTCTTGGCAGGCAAAGATTTGCCCCGTGAATTAGATGGCGCATTTTATTGGTTTGTTGTTGCTGTTGCCAGACGATTATATTCAGCTTGGGGGAAACCTCTTGTATTGTAGGGGTTAATGAAGCCTGTATCTTTTCATTCAGTTAAAGAGTCTACCCAACTTAATTAATCGTCTAGAAATAAAAGCAATAAATTGTTAAAACATGCCTATGCGATATTTAACAAGCTTCATATTAATCAGACATAGCTATGAATCTTAGGTCCTTGTAGCTACAGATTTTAATACTGTATATAATTTTGTTGGTAGTAATGGAGAGGAAAATCAGTGAGAAAAGCTAAGGTTGTTTTTCGTCAGGGGAAGAGTAAGCTTATGTGAGCTGCTTGGATAATTAATTCCTTACTAGGCCTACGGAATTTGTTTACACTCTACTGGTGATTATGTGAGGGGATGGAAGGGAAAAAAGTGGAGGGATAGAGGAGAGTTGGGATGAGAAAAGAAGAGGAAATGTAGAGAAAGAGGGGGTGGGGGAGGGAAGGTTCAAGGGAGGTAATAAGATTATAGCAATGCAAGTAGGGAAGGAAACAAGAATCGAAGGCGGGAGGGGGAGAATGGGGGAAGGAGAGGAGTAACGAAGGGAAAGGGGGGGGAGGAACAGTCGAGTACAAAGGAATACAAACAACAAGCTGGATGGCAGAGAGAGACAGGTTACAGCTTGAATTCTTTATTTTATCTAATGTTTCCGTCTACACAGAATCCATCTTCAGAGAGTTTAAGCAAAACGTGAAACAGCTGAGACATTTATACCCCTGGCAGTTCCCTCCACAGGTCGCAGCTTGATTGGTTACCTCTAGGAAAATTCCGTCGACCAGGGAAGGGGAAGGGAATATCCATACATATAACGCCCTTAGTCTTCAAACTGATGACAGAGGTTACCCTTCCCGCACCCAGCTCGAAGTGGAAACTCATACCTTCAACGTAAGTGGTAGTCTTGAAAGCTTGGGAGTGTGCTCCTCCGTGTGAGTAGGTGCGGCAAACAGTTGGTAACGTTGATTATTTAAATTTTAAAATGGATAAGGATTGTGGAAAGTATTAAGAATATAATTATGGGGTAGATGGGAAGTTGTTGAATGCTGTGAAGAATATGTATGAGGGTGCTAAGGCTGCAGTGTGTGTGGATAGTGAACTGAGTGAGATTTTCTATTTGAAGGTTGGGTTCAAACAGGGATATGTCACGTCTCCATGGTTGTTCAATCTGTATATGGCTGGATTATAAAAGAGATACAAGATAGGGCAGTGGAAGTTGGAGTGGCCCTAATGAGAGAGGGTAGTGATTGGAAACTCTCTGTACTGTTGTTTGCAGATGATACTGTGTTGTTGAGTGAAGACGAAGGTGAGCTGCAAGGCTTGGTGGATGAGTTTGGGAGTGTGTGTAAGAAACGGAATTTAAAGGTGAATGTAGGGAAGAGTAAAGTGATGGTCTTCTATAGAGGTGAAGCCAGTGAATGTACAGTGAGACTGGATGATGAGGAAATGGAAAATGTGAGTACATTTAAGTACTTGGGTAGTGTGATGAGTCAGGATGGAAGTTTGGAGGGTGAAGTGCTTGAAAGGGTACAACTGCCTTGAAGGCAGTGAAAAGAAAAAGGGAAGTGAGTATGGAAGTGAAAAAGTTATTACATGACAGTATTATGATACCAACTCTGACGTATGGAAGTGAAGCTTGAACGTTTTTGGAGAGACACAAGTCAAGAGTGAGAGCAGTGGAAATGAGTTATTTGAGATGAGCCTCTGGAGTCACATGGAGTGACAGACTGACAAATGAGAAGGTGAAGGAGGGCTGTGGTGTGGATGTGGATGTGATAGGAAGCATTAGGAGAAACACACTGAGGTGGTTTGGCCATGTGAAGAGGATGGAGAATGAGAGACTGACGAGGAGAGTGTATGTGAGTGACGTGGAGGGGGAGAGAGGGAGGGGAAGGCCAAGGATAAGAGGGAGGGATGGAGTGGAGAGGTATTTTTTTTTTTTTTATGCGAGGAAGAAGGAACCAAAGGCCATGGCCCGCAGTAACAGTTCCCTCCAAGAGAAAAACAAAATACAATAGAGAGCCAAATTCAAGATCCGATCATTTTGAGATGCCTGGACACACTGCGTTTGAAAGACTGGAGATCATAGGCAGCAGGAAATACAGATAGAGGGAGACAGTTCCAGAGCTGACCTGTTGCATAAATGAAAGACTGGGAGTAACGGTTAACTCTTGCATTAGAGAGTTGGACAGAAAAGGGATGAGAGTTTGCTGCCAGACGGGTGCTACGCGCCCGTCGTAGAGGTGGTGGAATGCAAGCAGACAGTTCAGAGGAGCAGTGACCATTAAAGTAGCGATAGAAAAGAGATAAAGATGCAACAGTGCGGCGAAGAGACAGAGGTTGAAGGGAGTCAGTAAGAGGAGGAGAGTTAATGAGACGAAAAGCCTTTGACTCCACCCTATTGAGAAGAGCTGTATGTGGGGAGCCTCCCCACACATGAGAGTTGTACTCCACACAGAGGCAGATAAAACCTCTGTATAGAGTCAACAATTGTGCAGGGGTAAAGAAAGAGCGGAGTCGGCTTAGCACACCCAATCTCTTGGAAGCAGATTTTACAAGAGATGTAATATGGTCTTTCCAAGATAAGTCCCGAGTAAATGAAACCCCAAGCATGTTCAAGGATGATGCAGGATTAAGCTGAATATTATTAAACATTAATGGGTATACCTGTGGAAGATTTTGTCGGGTTGATAGGTGTAAGAACTGAGTCTTAGATGCATTAAAGACAACCATATTATTTTTATCCCAGTCAGCGATATGAGCCAAGTCAGACATTAGGTGTGCCATAGCCTCATCCCTTGTTTCTTGAAGTAACTGTTGAGATGGGCGTTGCGGGAACCGAATGGAAAGGTGAAGGGTGGAGTCATCAGCGTATGAGTGGATAGGGTTAGATGTACAGCTTAGAAGATCATTGATGAATAAAAGGAAGAGAGTTGGTGAAAGGACAGAGCCCTGAGGAACACCACTGTTGATAGATCTAGGAGAAGAACAATGGCCGTCTACAACAGCGGCTATAGAACGACCAGAAAGGAAGCTAGCGATGAAGGCACAGATAGAAGGATAGAAACCGTAGGAGGGCAGTTTGGAAATTAAAGATTTATGCCAGACTCGATCGAAAGCCTTTGAGATGTCAAGTGCAATGGCAAAGCTTTCGCCAAAGTCCCGAAAGGAGGATGACCAGGAGTCTGAAAGGTAGGTGAGATAGGGGTGTGTGAATTGGGTGCAGGGCAGTGAAATGGCGGGGGACAGGGTGACGTGGAGGCAATTTGTTTGTGGTCACCCCGTATAAGGGATTAAGGCGTCTGGCAATAGATAGATAGATAGTTAATCATCCTCTCTCTCTCTCTCTCTCTCTGGCCGGAATAGCCTCTTCACTTCGATTACTTTCTTTTTCATTTTATTCTTGTTACTCCCAGACAACTTTCTTCAGCTGAAGGGAACAGGAACAGTAACCCTCACTGAGAACCAGATATCGATCCCATTCCTGGAAAATCTTGGTTTTATTTATAACACTGTCATGGTGGGCACAGTTCTAGTATTTAATATCAAGCAAGGCCGAGTGATTTTGTTCAGGTAAGAGTGAGCATGACAGCCTGAACGTACTGTACTACCATTAACCCTCTAGTCACGGAACATGTCTAGTATTCTATTCCAGCTAATGCAAGACAATTGTACAAGCTTAGAGTGAGTCATACCAGCCTGAGAGTTTTAATAACAAAATCCTTAACCCTCTCATGGTCGGGAAAACTCTAATATTTTATTCCAGATATCCTCGCACGACTTGATTCAGATAAGAGTATGTCACAGAAGCCTCAGTGTTAATACTATACCCTTTTTACCTTAACTTGGCACAGATTTTTGTCCTTTTGCAGCTTATTCACGTACCTCACTGCCACAGTAACACAATGCTCCGGGTTTACTGTACATCCTCTCCATAGCACTTTTTCGTGACTAGCATTATAATCCAGTGCTTGTCTATTATCACAACTCAGCATTCACGATGGAGAGATGACAATTTTAGGCCAGGTTAAAGTAAAAAGAGTATAGTAACCTTAGCCCTGTCATGGTGGGAACAAGTGCAGTATTTGACTCCAGATAACGCCAGACGATTGTATTCAACTGACTGAGAGTTGACGGATCTTGAGTTCACAATATTTTTCATTACCGAGTTATTGGCTCAGCTACTTGATGTTTTACTAACACTCGCAGGCTATTATGAGTTGTTGTAAGCTACGTCAAGTTGTTTGGCGTAAATTGTAATAAAATACTAGAGTTGTCCCGACCATGTGAGATTTAACGGTAACAGGACCAACACTCTTCGGGTCTTATAGCTCAACCTCAGCTGAATAAAATCGCCTGGCCTTACCTGAAGCTCTATATTAGAGGCATTGTAATTATGGAAGATTTCATTCTTACTTATCAGTTTTTCATAGAATCTGTTTATAAATGGAGTAGTCATGATGCAACTGCCTTAGATAGATAAACAAATTGATATATAAACATACAGGTAAATAGATACATATACAGGTATACTGATACACAGTGATAGGTAGATAAACTGATAGACAGACAGAAATAGAAAGACTGACAGAATGAGAGGTAGACGATACACAGTGATATTTAATTGGATAGATTGATATGTAGGTGGATTAACTGATAGATAAAGAGAGATGGCAAGGCAGACAACTGTATAGATGGATTATCCTTACACATTACTGACAGAAGCCACAACCACCAACGCTGGTAGATAACTGGTTCTGGTTAGGTAGGGCCAGGGATCGGAACCATCTCAGGACTCAGGCTTGTTTTACCGGAACATCACAAGTCCAATGGTTAATTTTTAATTACAATTGTTAGTATTTTCTTAATAAGAAACTAGTAAAGGTGTGTGTGGATAATGAGAGAAATAGAGGAAACGAGGAGAGGAGAGAGAGAAAGGGAGAAGAGTGTTGAAGGGCTTAGAGGTCTCTCTCTCTCTCTCTCTCTCTCTCTCTCTGCGCTAGTGTACAATACTTTGCTCCAACAATATCAGTATTTTCAATACCACGTTGTTTCCCTAACTCTGTGGACATGTACCCTACCATATATATTTTACCTGTTGCATTGAAAGGATAAATACTCCTACGTTTGCCACACCCTTCTCTTTCCTTTTTTCCCACTATTTTATTAGTTAAACTTTATTAAGTCTTTCCGTACCTTTGGTAGAAACCCTCACAAGCGACAATGAAAGAAACCAGATCTGTGACTAAGAACGACGTTTCGACTCAGTCAAAGAGCAGGGTTTTCCTTGTTATTACTACGTAATAATTTACACCATTGCTTCACCTGGTGAATACTTTTTACAACATTCGTCAGTTTTCCATCCACACCGAACATAGCCAACAACTTTCAACCAGGGAAAGAACCAGATGTGTGTCTGAGAACCAGGTTTTATTCTAATTCCGATAATGAGGATTAGTATTTTTTATTGATTCTAATTAATTTACGCTACTGCTTTTCACTTAAAAACACTACAGTATCCCACATCCGTCAGGTGACCATTCACATCGCAAACACCTTCCATATTTTCATCCTTATTCCCTTTCTTAAAGATAACTCACATATACACCTCCATATGCTTTCTTCACTCTCTGTGCTGCCGTAAATATGTCATCTGAACATCGATTACTTCCCTAAAGTTTACCTTGTTGGTCACTCACCAAAGAGTCTGATATGTCTTAACATCTGTCAGCAACACTTCCTCTGGTTTTGTTTTTATTTTTATTTTTTCTTAAGTAGTCTAATAAATTCGATACTATTTCATATATATATTCCCAGGGTTCAATTATGGCGGTATGCTTTATGAAGATGAGTCGAGTACCTGTTTCAAATTTAGCTGGATGGTTCAGGTATTTGAAGAATAGCTGATAATGATTAATAAGTCTTTAGTAATTGTTCTGTTCATATTGTCAAATGGGTTTCGTTAGTTTAATGAGTTATGTGTATTTGGAATTGTTTAATGCAAGCAAAAGTATGAACCATTAGTTAATGATTTGGTGTATCTCGTATGTATACAAAGATATTTTGGTAACCAGTTACCGAGCTGAGGAGAGAGAGAAGGAAGAGTGGCCTGGCAGTTCCATACCAGCTGTTGCCCGGACTGTATCGCGCCTCCTGCTGCCTCGTTACTGGTGCTAGTGTTATGGTGAACCTTGGGTGTATGACGGGATTTACACTGTGGCTAAGGTGATGCCCAGTTAAGTGCTGAGATTATAAAACAGTCGAGTAACTCAGTGCGAGTGGCAGTGTTCAGTGGAGGCGGTGGAGGGGCAGCAGTTGTTGTGGAGCTCAGGTAGCACATTCCTTTCGGTTATTTACATATTTTCTGGTATTAATATGCTATGTTATTGTGTCTAGGTTTGGCTGTATCGGAGTCCGAGACTCTGGTAGTTTAAAGGTAGCTGATACCCTGCGAGGTGTACGAGTTCCGTACACCGTTAGTCTGTTTCAGGCCCCAGGGGGGTTATTGTGTGGGGGACTGTGGTGTTGCTTTTAAGTGGGACAGTAATAAGTATGGTATTTGGGTGTATGTTATCCTAATTGGTTTCTCTCTAGTCACATTTTGTGTGTGTGTGTGTGTGTGTGTGTGTGTGTGTGTGTGTGTGTGTGTGTGTGTGTGTGTGTGTGTGTGTGTGTGTGTGTGTGTGTGTTGCTAAGTCCCTGTTGTAGGGAGGACTTAATGTATATATACCAATATATACTGTATGATTTCGCATATAGCTAAATGTGTTCCATTAGGGAATTGTGTAAATTTAAATGGGGTTTAAATTTGATATTCGGAATTAAATTTTTAATTGCAAATACAAAGGTTGTTTGTGTATCCTTCTTTGTACATTCTGGTATGTCATTTGTACAGTCCATTTAAAGAATCTGGAGACACCCACTTTGGGGTGGCATATGGCGATCTCCTGCCAGGATACCAGAATTGACAGAGGATTTGTTGGGTTTGAGTGCTGACAGTATTAACCTCAAAATGTCCGACCTTGGGACTTTGGTCAGTTTAGGAAAGGAGTTGGGATATGAAGGAGAAGAGCTGAGAAAATTTATTGAAGCTGAAAGAAGTTACGTTGAACAGAATAGAAGAGCAGAAAGGGCAGAACGACGACAGGAGAACAAGGACCAATTAGAAATGGAGCAAGAGAGGCTAAGACAATTAAAAGAGCGATTGGACGTGGAAGAGCGACTTGCTCAGGCTAGGGTTCAGATGGTTACTCAGTCAACTCAGGAGGGGGTGGCGGAAGTGTTAGGGCCGTCGCTGGTACAGATGCAAGTTAAAGGTCCTTCACTGCCGCCTTTTGACGAGAAAACTGACGACATGGATTCATATATACGACGATTTGAAATTTTTGCTAGGGATGTGGGATGGCCAGAAGATAGGTGGGCAGTGTTACTCAGTTCCTATCTAAAGGGCCTTGCACTGGAGGTGTATTCTAGACTCAGTGCCGAGAAAGCTGTGCTCTTATGGACCGTTTTGAGTGCACGGAAGAAGGATTTCGGAAGAGATTTCGTACGGCAAAACCACAAAGTTTTGAGAAAGTATCACAATTTATAACTAGGCTGCCAAAATTTGTTAAGCAGGTGGATAGAATTATCTCCGAATACAGATAAATCATTCCAAGGGGTGTGTGGAATTATTAATTGTAGCAGAACAATTTCTTGATTGTTTGTGGAAAAAAACTTGCAGGTATATCTACGAGAACGAACACCACAGAACATGCAGGAGATGATAAATCTTGCAGAAGGTTTTGTCCGAGCTGATGGTGGATTCCTACTGAATGCCCGTACACCATGCTGCTCCTCTTCAGGGAGTAAAAAGAAACCTGATGCTGCAGTGCAACAGAATGAGGAACAAAAGTAATAAGAGGACATTATTTGTAGAGAAAGGATTGTGTTTCAAATGTGGTCATCAGGCACGACAATGTAATGCGAGTGACATGTTACTGCAGGAGTCGACCACAGAGTGAATCTCTGTACAGAGACTGATTCTAACCCAGGCAGTGAGGACAGAGATTTCCAGGAATCATCTGTGTGGACAGACAGTAGACGTAGTGAGTGCTTTAAGGAGGATGCCCAGTTTCCAAAAGGGTTTGTGTGTGGCCATGCGGTGGATGTACTGCGCGACACGGGATGCAGTACGGTACAGTAGTAAGAAAGGACCCAGGTACCGAAGGAGTAGCTTCACGGGACAGCAAAGGAAGGTGAGACTCGTCAATGGACAGGTGGAACAGCATCCGCTGACAAAAATTGAAGTTCAAACTCCATACTACACGGGACAGAAAGTGGAGGCAGTTTGCATGGATGATCCAATTTATGAATTAATAATTGGGAATATTGCAGGTGCTACAAAATTAGAAAGCTACTAGAGAGCCAAGGCCGTTGCAACCAGTGGGCAGCATCCCAGAAAACTCGTACCACAAAGAAGTTAAAGGTTGTTGGACAATTTACAAACTGGATGCATAAGACATGAAGGAGGCCCAGCAGGATGACGAACAATTACGCTGTTGGCTCAAATACGCACAAGATAACCATTCTGGGTTTCTGAAACCGTTAAGAAAGCTGGAGTTTCTCTGTGGAAAAGGGGTTTTGTTATTTAGAACAAAAGTGTGTTCAAAGAAAGGATATAAAACAATTGGTTTTACCTACGAAATTTAGAGATGGTGATGAGTATTGCCCATGAATCGCCTTTTGGAGGACATTTGCAGGAAGTGATAAGAACGTTTGGGAAAGATAGGGGAACAGGAGTTTGCTTGGCCTGGAATGGGGGCTGATGTTAAAAGATTTTGTTTATCCTGGTGAGCATTTCCCAACGTACAGTTCCCAAAGCGAAAGTGGGTAAAGTACCATTAGGTGAATGCGTTCTCTTGATATGATACACCCTTTCAGAGCAGTGGCAGTGGTTTTGGTGGGGCCCATTGAACCCAGAAGTGGAGTCCGGTAAGCGCTACATTTTGACCTCTGGTGGATTATGCCACTCGATATCCTGAAGCAGTGGCATTGAGTAAGGTGGACACAGAGACCGTGGCAGAGGCTCTGCTGGAGATATTTTGTAAAGGGTGGGAGTACCAGAAGAAATTGTTTCTGACAGAGGCTTTCAATTCACTTCTGATATGAATGGGAGAGGCGCTAAGGAGGTTGCTTTCCATTTCGTCCATCTTCCTTCTACTCCCTATCATGCACAGGCAAATGGACTGGTTGAGAGGTATATGTCGGAACACTTAAGCATATGTTGAAAAGCATGCTGGTGTCTGAGCAGCCAAAGTTATGGGAATAGGTACCTTCCCGCTGTTCTTTTTGCCTACAGGAGGCTCCCCCTGCTAGCCTAGGTTCTCCCCTTTTGAACTTTTTGTATGGGCGGACAAAGCTTCAGGGGCTATCATTAGTATTTTGAGGGAGTTATGGGACAAGAAAAACAGGAAGGAGAAGTGCTTACTAGCTACCAATACATTTTTAACCTGAGAGAAAGATTGGAGGAGACGTGTAGACTAGCAAAGGAAGAGCTGGAAAAGTCAAAAGCTAAGTATAAACGCTATTTTGACAGGAATGCCAAAGAGAGAGAGTTTTCTACTGGGGGCAAGGTATTGGTTTTGCTCCTAACTCCAAATAATAAATTGCTTCTACAGTGGAAAGGTCCATACACCATCCAACGTAGGAAAGGTCAAATGGATTACGAAATAGAAATTAATGGGAAATTTAAAGTGTTTCATGCCAATATGCTCAAGTATTGTTTCACCAGGCAGAATGGGAATTCAGGAACAGATGATGATGGGGCTGTAATCGAAGATGAGGAAGACTACGGGAGTGAAGATTTGGTTCTGCCCGGGGTACAGGGTAAGGAGTCCTACACCGATGTACATATCAACCCATATCTATCTACGGAGCAGCAAACCCAAGTAAGAGAACTTCTGCAAAGATTTAGTCCAGTAAGGGATACTGGCAGATCCCACTAGAAAAGGACAGGAAACCTTACACTGCATTCCAAACAGATAAAGGATTATTTCAGTTCAAAGTTCTCCCCTTCGGTTAGTCAACGCTCCAGCTAATTTTAACCGGCTAATGAGAAGGTGTTTCAAGGTATGGCGGGAGTACAGCACTTTTTGGACGACATATTAATCCACACACAGACGTGGGAGGAACACTTGGTCATCTTGGGTGAGGTGTTACGGAAGCTGAAAGAGGCAGGAATTACAGCTCGTCCCTCCAAATGCCATGTGGTCATGGCCAGCTTGGAATATCTGGGCCACGTTGTGGGGGGTGACAGGCTTCAACCAATGAAGGACAAGTAACCAGTATCAATGAAGCTCCCACACCTAGGACAAAGAAGGAACTCCTGTCTTTCCTTAGACTTAGTGGATATTATAGAAGGTTATTCCCCAATACTTAACCATTGCTGCTCCCCTCACTGAACTAACTAGGGAACAGAAACCAAATGTGTTGGAATGGACTGATAGGGAAAATAATGCATTTCAAACATTGAAGTTGCGTATCTCCAGAGATCCTGTGTTGTTGCTGCCGGATGTGAATCGGCCCTTTACTCTACGAACAGATGCCTCTGACCAAGGATTGGGTGCTGTGATACTGCAGGAGCAAGATGGAGTGAAGAAACCTGTCGCGTATGAAACTATAACCCAGGGAGAGAAACTACTCAGTTATAGATAAAGAATGTCTTGCTCTAGTGTGGGGTGTAAAAAAGTTTGAGGTATACTTGTATGGGCACCCGTTTAATTTGGAAACTGATCATAAGCCACTTGTGTACTTGCAATCCGCTAAGAACCTTAATGGGAGGTTCATGAGATGGGCCTTATTTCTGCAGCCATACACGTTGAATATGAAGGTCATTAAGGGTAGTGAAAATGTAGGAACTGATTACTTGAGCAGAATATAATAAGAAAATAGATTTTCTTCTTAAATGGGGAGATATTCTCAGCAACTTTTCCTCTGGTTTTGTTTTTATTTTTATTTTTTCTTAAGTAGTCTAATAAATTCGATACTATTTCATATATATATTCCCAGGGTTCAATTATGGCGGTATGCTTTATGAAGATGAGTCGAGTACCTGTTTCAAATTTAGCTGGATGGTTTAGGTATTTGAAGAATAGCTGATAATGATTAATAAGTCTTTAGTAATTGTTCTGTTCATATTGTCAAATGGTTTTCGTTAGTTTAATGAGTTATGTGTATTTGGAATTGTTTAATGCAGGCAAAAGTATGAACCATTAGTTAATGATTTGGTGTATCTCGTATGTATACAAAGATATTTTGGTAACCAGTTACCGAGCTGAGGAGAGAGAGAAGGAAGAGTGGCCTGGCAGTCTTTGTATACCAGCTGTTGCTCCGGACTGTATCCGCGCCTCCCGCTGCCTCGTTACTGGTGCTAGTGTTATGGTGAACCTTGGGTGTGTATGGACGGGATTTACACTGTGGCTAAGGTGATGCCCAGTTAAGTGCTGAGATTATAAAACAGTCGAGTAATCTCCAGTGCGAGTGGCAGTGTTCAGTGGAGGCGGTGGAGGGGCAGCAGTTGTTGTGGAGCTCAGGTAGCACATTCCTTTCGGTTATTTACATATTTTCTGGTATTAATATGCTATGTTATTGTGTCTAGGTTTGGCTGTATCGGAGTCCGAGACTCTGGTAGTTTGGGGCAAGCTGATATTCTATGAGGTGTACGAGTTCCGTACACCGTTAGTCTGTTTCAGGCCCCAGGGGGGTTATTGTGTGGGGGACTGTGGTGTTGCTTTTAAGTGGGACAGTAATAATTATGGTATTTGGGTGTATGTTATCCTAATTGGTTTCCCTCTAGTCACATTTTGTGTGTGTGTGTGTGTGTGTGTGTGTGTGTGTGTGTGTGTGTGTGTGTGTGTGTGTGTGTGTGTGTGTGTGTGTGTGTGTGTGTGTGTGTGTGTGTGTTTGTGTATGTGTGTGTATTGCTAAGTCCCTGTTGTAGGGAGAGGTTTATATATATT